>NC_051209.1:17857689-17972190 GCF_015220075.1 Falco rusticolus | reverse complement strand
CTTGAAAGGAAATTTAAGCTAAATTATGTTGTTAGGGGCACTCATTTCTCACAAAATGGGAAGTATAGTTATGACTTTGCAGGTCACTTGGCTGTTCTGGCAGGAGTTTGGCATTAGTGTGGGCTTGTTTGCCTGACCTCCTGTCATACCTTTTATTGCAGGTAAATCTCTCGCAGAGTGGTGAAAAATAAGTACAGTTTCATCTATCAAGTTCCTCAAGGCTTTTCTTGCCATTTTGAGAGGATATTTCCTGCCAACTCTGTGTATCTTCACACAGTCATGGTACCCAAGAAAAAAAAAAAAAAAGCGCAGCAGCAATATATAGAATATAAATGATTTACTTTAAGAAGGACTTCCACTTGTGTTTGCCTCAATATCAGTATCAGTTTACAAATGTTAGAATTCACTCTCCGTAACTGGTGCTGGTCAAGGTAGGTGGTAGAGTGGCTTTCCAATCTGTTGCAATTACCCTGGGGTGACTTTGCCTTATCTTTTTTGCACCATGAAGCCTTTCATCCCACCTTGGGCAAGACTCTTTAAGCCTGGCTTTGCTCAGCTCTGGGGAAGAGTGGTTACTAATAGTGTCATTTTGGAATTTCTTTTTAACAGGCCCAACAAAACTGCAAGGTTGACAGCACTATTAAATATGACAAGGTATTCTTTAAAACACTGACTGTTTGACTGGCAGGAAAAAAAATCATGGCATGATTTATACCAGTTGTATGACTCACGGACCCTCCTCTATATCTTGTGTCCAGGGAATGATCACTCATCTACAGTCTGCAGTGCCCTCAAACCAGCTCGCCAAGATGGTTCATCTTGACTCTATAACATTGAAACATTCTGGTGTATCACCCTGCACCTTTCCTGGACAAACCACCCCCTTTGGCCCCCAACCCATAGGAGGGTTTCCTCCCAAAGTGACATTTAATGATCACTATTACATCTGGCTGTTCTGAATGGGAATGTCAATGCCCATAACAGATGACATCACTGTTGGGGTGAAGATTTATAGCTAGATTGGTAAGGTGAGAGGGTGTCTCAAACTAGAATGCACTTTCAAATGGGACTTTATTAAAAAAGTTTTTATGTATATACCTGGGAATTTTTGACACACAAAAAGAAAATGCATTAGGATTAGATTAACAAGCACAGACATACTGGACCAGATCAGCAATCATCTTATATCTAGCCTGTCCTCAGACAATGGTCAATGCCATCTGCTCCTCTGCAACAGGCAGGGCACCCTTTCAGTAAGCAGCTATGAGATAACATACCATAAGGACAATGCTTTCCTAAACACCATTAATTAGAAGTTGGTTTAGGCACTGAACCAAGAAAGCTTTTATCCACTGTGCGAGCGCTGGGATACTTTTTTTTCCTACATCCTCACAATTGTAAATCTGGATGTTCTTGCTACTTAATAGAAGTCTAATCCCATTCTCCCCATTCCCCTTCTCCTCCTAAACTGTCAAAATTTTGGTTTCATACACTAGGAACAAATTTATTTTATTTTATTTTTAAATCTGAATTGCAGTTTCTGCTTGGGCAGCACTGAGAAACCTATGTAACAGGTCACAGCAGCTCTGCCCAACACTGAAGAAACCAGGGAAAAATTACTTCAGTCACTGACAGAGATAACCATTGTTTTGTTGTCTGGCTGTAATCGTTAAGGCAGCTTTAAAAATGGCCTTGCATGTATTTCACTTTTCACATTTACCAACCATTCCTTTATGAAACAAGTCTAGTACCTAAACCAGCTGGGAGGAATCCAGGGGACATGGTTAGCACTGCGTTTTTTACACATCTTAAGTTCATGTTTTCTTGTCTGGGCCACTGTCTTTACACATTTTATAATACACGGTTTTACTGAGAGGAAGAAGTAGACAATAAGGGAGATATCTCCTAATCTGTCTAGAAGAGGCAAGGGAATCTTTGGCGGCAGGCTGGCCAGCTGGTGAGGCAAGCTTTAACTGAAGGACTTGGGGAGGAGTCCAATGTGGCAATGCTCACGCCATTGCATCCAACTGAGGAATAAGCCATCCCAACCAGAGCAGTGATATAGTTCCTTAGCTGCCTCCCAAGATGAGTATCAGAAGGCCAGCACATCAGGGGGTGTCACTATGGTGGATCCTCTCACATCCCTCATGGGAAACCTGCATGCTCGATTACCTCTCTGAAATGCCCGTATACCAATGCACACAGCAGAGTTATTGATCTGTGTGTGGTTGCAGGGCCGTGATCTCATTGCAATTACAGAGACATGGTGGGATAGCTTGCATAACTGGAATGCTGTCATGGATGGCTATGTACTTTTTTAGGAAACAGGCCAGCAAGGTGAGGTGGTGGAGTTGCTCTTTATGTGAGGGAGCGACTGGAATGTATCGAGCTCTCCCTTGGGGTGGATGCAGAACGAGTCAGGAGCTTATGGTAAAGATTAAGGGGTAGGCTAACATGGGGGACACTGTTGTGGGTGTTTGCTACAGGCCACCTGATCAGGAAGAGGAAGTTGATGAGGCCTTCTACAGACAATTGGAGGTAGCCTCACAATCACAGGCTCTGGTTCTCATGGGGGACTTCAACCTCCCTGATCAGTTTATCACCTAGCAAGACTCAGAGGGAAAAGACAATAACAGAGGATGGAGGTTTAGTCCTACTTTTGCCATGGATTTATTTAATGCACTTTGGCAGATAACTAACTTCCCTAGTTGCAAATTTGAGGATGTAACAGCTTTTTTGCAAAATATTGATGGATAGCACAAGTAAGCACAAAATCTGTAGCTGATGTAAAAGCAAAACTTTGTCATATTCAGCTAGACTTTTCTCGCATATATCAATGTTGATCCTGACCCAGGTGAAAGCTGCATTCATCCAAAGTCATATTCATCTAAAGCCAGAAAAGCCCTTTTTTTAGGGTGGGAGACAGGAAAGAAGTATTATATTTTTGCTGTTGTGCAAGTTCTTGGGGTAGCACTTAAGTAGAAATATGAATGTGCTGAGAACAGCCTTCCTCAATAAGCAAAGGATGCTTAAATCAGCGGCATTCGAAACCTCTGGGGACAGAGCCTGTCCCTCTCTGGTTTCCAGTCCATTTCCAAGGGTTTTGGCGAAGCAGCAGGATGGCATTTGGGGCCTTTGAGAAATTGATTCTAAAGGTGTAAGGGGATTATTTTAGAGCAAAAGGAGGAGACCCTATTAAAGTAGCACTGAAATGGAAGGAAACTGAAAAAATGGAGATGTGTTAGGCTGAGCGCTGTTTGAAGTGAGACAGTTTCCTTGAGATATTGTTTTTTATACCATACTTAATCTAAATCAGATCCTTAAAAACACAAAATCAACCCCTCGAAAAAAAAAAAAAATAATAAAGGGTTATTTTAGGACTGAGAATAGCAGCCAGGATTTTCTTTTGGCACATTCTGCTTCCCCAAAATACTAGTGCTTGCTTGTAGGAGAGACATCTTGGCAGTAATGGATAGCATTTTCTTTCAAGTTCATTTATAAGGTTAAATCAGAAGGCTTGGTGAGTTTTGGATGTTTTTTTTTCTACTTTCTAAATTGTGTTTAGCAATGAAAGAGGTGTTCTGGAAAGAAAACAATGGAGGTAAAAAATTACATATGGGAAATTTTAGGGATGGAGCCACTTGAAAAATTAGCCAGCTTTCAGCTTCAAATTCATAGCTATTTAGAAATTTCAAACACCTTCTTAAACATATTTTTATTCACAGTCATCCCATTGTGCTTTCATAGTCCTCCAAAGAAGCGGGTGGGGAGGTGGAAGGATGGTAGATCAGAGATTTTCTCTCAGTTTGTAGAAAAATAAGGTAATCTATTGGTCAATTTTATAGAGATTAGAATTTATGAAACTCACAATTCGAAAAAAATCAGTTATCAATTGAGAACCATACTGAAAATGTAACCGGCTAGTCCTTTCCAGGGTGTAGCCACAAGAGCTGTTTCTACAGGGACATCTGGAGTACTCCCTTCCACGCCTCCAGAGGTGCAAAGCCTCAACCATGACCTCTGAGCTGACTGAAATTATGGCCTTTGATATATCAGAACAGTTCCTTCAGGAAAAAAAGACAGCAACAAAGCAACAACAAAAAACTGATCCATCAACTCAGAGCATAAATATTGTCTTTGTCATCGAGGCTGCTAGATTAGTTCAGCTTCCATAATTATTTAATTATTGTCTTTAATGGGACAGCCATTAAGTGAACTAGCTACTTTCTGTAAACATGATGAGAAGGAACTGCATTGTTGCACCAGCCTGCCACCTTCTGAACCAAAATCATGTACCTATCTCAGTGATGGTTCCTCTCATTTGCAGAAGAGACGCTGTTATGAGCTGGAGGATGAGAATGATTCCAGCACTATCTATTCCACTACTGTGACTCCGCTATCAGTGGGAGATAAGAGCTGGAAAGAAACCGTGGCCTTTGCCCCACTTTTCCCTCTTTTGAGCCTACTGGTACCATTGTCTGTGCAATTTGTGAATTCTGTAATGAGGAACACTTGGAAGGTTGGGATCAAGCTGAAGAATTTAGGTTTAGTTTTATAATGACAAACCAGATGTGTTAATGAAGTGCTCTTTCCCTGCTTGTCTCCATGGCTGAAGAGGAACTTATTCCACTGAACCACCCAAAGATCCCAGGCTGTTTGGAGGTGCTGTCATTTCTAGTGAAATAATTTGGCAGAGTTAAATATTACCAAAAGAGAGCTGGAATATGTAACCAACATCTAATCAAGACCCAAATCCAAAAACTCTTTGAAACACTTTTGCTCAGAATTTCTTTTTCAATAATATTTTAAACTTTAAGGGAGGGGAGACTCTAGATCTCAAAAGAACCCAGACTTGACCTAAATCCCAGTACACCACTCAAATGACTTATGACTTGTGGCACTTGTTTTTCCCTCTCTTCAAGTGTTCTTTCTCCTTGTTTGTGTTCTTTTCTTTTCCTGCAGGTTTTTTTCCCCATTTATTATGCTCCTAGAATAAGAAGGGAGAAAATGTTCAACTCCTAGAAAGGGTTTTGACCCAGTGATTGCTAGGTGATTAGATGTTTTGATGATGGGAGGTTATATAAACTGATAGTGAAAGCATCACCAAAATACAGGCACAAGCAAGTGTGAAAATATGTGGGTGATAAGCCTCTAATTTTATTATCTTCATCTTTACACATGAGGCTGTGAGTTTACAGCTTGCATTGATACTATCAAGATGCCTGCTGTATGAGGATGAGAGGTGCTGGAAAAATGTAAGACTATCTTCAGAAATAATTCCTTAAGTTGTCCTTAGCTATCAGTTACAGCAGCCGACCATTAGAGCTCCTAATAAGGGTGGTGAAAACGGAGAAAAAGAGCTTCTTGAAATGATGCCCTGTGCCCCAACGTGTTCTCAAACACGCTGGTAGAAAACAACTTTTCAGAAATCTCTCTCTTGTTTTTCCATGTATGGCTTGTTCATCCTTAATTCACCATTTAGGAAGCAGGAAGCCACGAGGCAGAAAGAACACCACAATGCAAGTCTGCTATTTCCTGCTGAGTAGCAACAGGCTGCGGAGTGGACATACAGCTTTTTTCTGGATGTGGCAAAAGGTTCTTTCAGCCCCTAATTTGCAGTGTCAGAGTAACCCATTATCAAGACAATTAAATTTAAAGAGACTGCAATAAATGCTAGCATGCAGAAGACATCAAGCATCATTAAAATTTAAATGGAAGCAAAGCTAATGAGGTAAAAGGAAAAAATACAAATACCCAGAATCCTTTTGGGTTTTCTGCCCCCTGCCCCCTTTACTTGCTTTGCCTGAGCCAGCAACTACTGTATTGAAAATTATAATTTGCAAGCTGCATTATTGTTTGATGTTCCTTGCAGCACCTAAAAAGACAGAATGCATTTAGTGTAGGTTTGCAATGAGTGTATAAAGTGAACTTGTCGTAATCTTAGACTAAAGCTGAAATGCTTTTGCTTTCTCAGGTCTAAAGTTTCTGGTAGGAGTATAGATAATCTGGTTTTGCTCGTCCAAACCAGACAATAGGGGCCAAATGCAAACGTATCTACACGCTTTGCACTAATCACTAGACAGCAGTGTGCTCTGAAGCAGCAATGTCCCAGATTCCCTGCTTCCTGAGGATAGAAAGGAGAATGAAGCAGGGAAGCACAAAAAAAAAAGAAAAAAAAAAAAAGAAAAAAAAAAAAGACTGAGAGGGGAGCAGCAGCCATTGTGCCTAGCAAGCCAGGAGGATGAAACCACAATGCCTCTGGTAGCAACGTGGTTAGTAAATGTAATGTTTGTATAGGAGGAAATAGCTCAATAAGGCAGTGGGCTGACTTCCTAGGTCCTTCAAGGCTACCTGCTACAAAGCATCTGCAGTTCAGCTGGTACCATTATGATACAGGTCGGTAAAGCCCCCTGGAGAGAGAGTTGCTCTGTTCATCTCTATCTTGCAGTGAGGTTGAGGCCAAGCCTGGATTATGCAAAGGCTGAGATGGTGTGAGTCCAGCTTCCTTTTACCTTTTTAAAATATTTTTTTAGTCTCAAGTCAACACATTTTTTCTGGAGGAAAAAACAGACCAGTACAGTTTGTTGCATAACACTATCTTTGGCTTGACTTAATATTCCTCCCCTTGCACACAGCTGCAGCTTTTTTGGAAGCATCGTCATTCCAACCTAAGGCCAATACAGAAGCAGTCAAACAGCAGAAATATTTATCACAAGCCATGTGATCCCTTGGTTGTGGAGGATCAGGTTAGAGATCACTTAAGCAAACTTGACACCCACAATCCATGGGGCCCGATGGGATGTACCCCCGAGTGCTGAGGGAGCTGGCAGATGTTATTGCCAAGCCACTCACCATCACTTTTGAAAGGTCACGGCGGACAGAGTGCCTAAGGACTGGAGGAAAGCCAATGTCACTCCAGTCTTCAAATAGGGCAAGAAGGAGGACCCAGGAAACTACCTGGTCAGCCTTACCTCCATCCCTGGAGGTCATCTCGAAGCACATGGAGGAAAAGGTCATCAGGAACAGTCAACATGGATTCACCAAGGGGAAGTCATGCCTGTCCAACCTGATAGCCTTCTATGAGGGAATGACTGGCTGGGTAGACAAGGGGAGAGTGGTAGATGTTGTCTACCTTGACCTCAGCAAAGCTTTGACACTGCCTCCCATAACATCCTGACAGGTAAGCTCAGGAAGTGTGGGTTAGATGAGTGGACAGTGAGGTGGATCGAGAACTGGCTGAATGGCAGAGCTCAGAGGGCTGTGATCAGTGGTGCAGTCTAGCTGGAGGCCTGTAGCTCGTGGTGATCCCCAGGGGTCAGTACTGGGTCCAGTCCTGTTCAACTTATTCATCAGTGACCTGGATGAAGGGGACAGAGTGTACCTCAGTAATTTTGCTGATGATACAAAGCTGGGAGGAGCAGTTGATACGCCAGAAGGCTGTGCTGCCATTCAGCGAGACCTGGACAGGCTGGAGAGTTGGGCAGAGAGGAACCTCATGAAGTTCAACAAAGGCAAGTGTAAGGTCTTGCCCCTGGGGAGGGACAGCCCCACGCACCAGTACAGGCTGGGGGTTGACCTGCTGGAAGGCAGCTCTGTGGAGAAGGACCTGGGAGTGCTGGTGGACAGAAAGTTGCCCATGGACCAGCTGTGTGACCCGGTGTGCAAGAAGGCCAATGGGATGCTGGGGTGCATTAGGAGGAGCGTGGCCAGCAGACCGAGGGAGGTGATCCTCCCCCTCTGCTCTGCCCTGCCCTGGTGAGGCCGCACCTGCAGTGCTGTGTCCAGTGCTGGGCTCCCCAGTTCAAGAGAGAGGGAACTACTGGAGAGGGTCCAGTGGAGGTCTACAAAGAGTATGAGGGGACTGGAGCATCTGCCTTATGAGGAAAGGCTGAGAGAGCTGGGCCTGTTTAGCCTGGAGAGGAGAAGACTGAGAGGGCATCTTATCAATGTCTACAAATATCTTAAGGGTGATTGTCAAGAGGACGGGGCCAGGCTCTTTTCAGTAGTGCCCAGCGATGGGACAAGGGGCAATGGGCACAAACTGCAATACAAGTTCCATCTGAATATGAGGAAAAACTTCTTTACTTTGAGAGTGACAGAGCACTGGAACAGGCTGCCCAGAGAGGTTGCGGCATCTCCTGCTCTGGAGACATTCAAAACCTGCCTGAACGTGATCCTGTGCAACCTGCTCTAGGTAAACCTGCTTTAGCAGGGGGTTGGGCTAGATGGTCTCCAGAGGGCCCTTCCAACCCTGACCATGCTGTGATTCTTTGATCCAGTTAAAGTGCCAGGACACAGCCCTTAAACTAGCCAAATAGTCTCAGTCAGATATATGATGGATTTTTGGGTTTGTTTTGGGTTTTTTGTTTGGTTTTTTTGTCATTTAAAATCAAAAGGCTTTGGTCTTCAATGGTTACTCTAGACGTGAATTCTTTACCTTTGCGCTAGAGAACAGAAAAACCTGACCCCTGGAAAAAGCTGTCTGAGCTACAAATATATCTGCAAACCTGCACTGCAGGTTGCAATTCAGCCCTACCTAATACCATTCACTGTCCATAGTTTTAGTGACAAAAATCACGTTTTAAAAACACAAAGATTTTAGAGGTATTTTTCCTCTTCTCTCTCCTGTGATGTGGACCTTGGCCTACCACATTGGAAATTTCCATTCTGATCCCAGTTCTGAGGGGATTTTGATGGCCAACCTTGTGCATTAATTTTTTAAAAAGGCTTTCAAAAGCAGCAAGGTGACCTCAGAGCTTCAGAGTGATTTCCAAGCAATATCTGCACCAAAGGGGAGCTCTGGGGTACAAATGCCTGTGCTCATTTAGAGCCAGGAGATATGCACACACAGCAGCAAACCCAGCTGTCCTGTCTCCCCATCTGGAATTGGTGTTTGCACCACTTCACTGTACTCTGCTGGACAATCAAAAGAACGGGGCTTTGAAAGCTTCCGGTATCTGAGCCTTCTCTAAAAATGATACCCTTCAGCTTTTGCCTTTGCTTTTATTATTGGTTCTATTCTCTGTCATGTCTGTTTTATGTCCTCTAGGGACCAGACGCTGTTCCTTATTAAGAGCTTGTACAATGTATAAAACAGCAGGGTGCTAATCTAGTGCACTCTAGGATCAAGCAAACAAGATGAAGAAATCAATTTTGTCAAAATATGTCAACAGAAGCTTCACTGAGTAGCCCCTCTCACTACTGTAAAGGTACTGTGCCTGATATATGAGATTACAAATGAATCTTTCATTGTTTTTGTCAAATAGGTTCCTTTTGTTTCCTTGCTCTATCCCATTTATTTTAATTGCAGATACAGTGTCAATTTAATCCAATATGGGGAAGGATTAGTAGAGTATAACCTGCAACAACTGCACAGGTAGAGCACTCTTAAGGATCATTAGCTGGGCTGCAGTTAAATGGAGGCCAAGGATTTGAATAAGCTCCAGACTGAGTTTTCCTTTTACCTTTAGAGTTGTTCTCATTGGCAAACTATTCTACACTGTCTAAAAATGTAAATCTTCAGGTCTGCAGCTGCCCAAAAAAGACCTTTCACTGACACAGTGTTGTCTTTAGACTGAGAAAAATGCAAAGTTGCAGGATGCAGGTCACTGAATTTTTCATTTTCCTGGGTTTCCCGAAAGAATATTTGCCTTCAAATATAAAAGTACAGGGGGAAAAAAGAAAAAAATCTACATTGCTACACTGTTGGAAGAAGGGTTCGCCGGAGTCAAGAAGACGCTCAATATGAGTTATGCATCTTGCTCAACTTTATTAGTTTCTAACACTACTTATATAGAACCGATACACATGCATATTCGTAAAGCAGAAATATAATTGGTTAGTAGTCTCTAAACGCGCACGGTTCTCACACCCCTAATTATCATGACTAAAATAAGCATTCTATCCATGTGTTGCTGTGCTTCAGCCTTGTAGTTTGTTACTCCCTATATTCCCATACTGCTCCCTATCTTTCTTGGCCCTGCACCTGCTTTCCCAGCAGCTGTATCTTGTTACAGCCACGGCCTGTTGGCACAACATAATTACTTGGTCTCAGGATTCAAGAATAGCTCAAGGCTACCTTTCTTGTTAACTTCAGCACAGCAACTTCAGTACAATTCTGATTACAGGCCTATTCTAATACCAGGCCTGGATTGTGCAGATCTTCAGAGATTCTAAGGCCATGCTTCTGCAGCCATTCTTCTACACTACATGGTTGTGTTGTAACAGTGAATATAACTTTTGTTGTGTCCCAATGCCTTTGAGCAAGATCTCCAAACTTTTCTTCAGTGAACTTAAGCGAAGGGCCGTTGCCCTTTTTAGACCCAATGTATCTATAAGAGACTCAGTCAAGTTTTCTGTTATCTGACCCTTCTGTGACAATTTCATCTAAATAATTACTGAGGAGCAGGGGTGGGGTGGGGGTAGAGCAATCAGCCATTTTATAACATGGTGGAGAACAAAAAGGAAAGAGCTTGATTTTTCACTGTGTTTTGGCCACACCCTTTGCCAAGGTTGAGATTGTGATGCCAACACTTAGAAAAAGTTTGTGGTCATCCAGACCATCCAGGTTTGTTTTTTGGACAATTTTTAAAAAGTAAAAGAGGAAGAGTTGAGTACTTTACTGCTTCTTCATTACCTGTACAGGTCTCTTTGGTTTTAAAAGAGTTTTAATGAAAATATTGTGTGCTACAGTACTCAAACTGAATGTGCTTTTGATGCAAATAACTGAAGGAAGTTTCTCCTTTCTTATGCAAATGAGATCTAAAGAATCTCTACAGATAATATGGTAAAGTTCTGTGTCGATGTGCTGATTATTTTTACACTTCATTCTTAGCTTTGTAGTGATTTAAAGAATCACTTTACCAATATACGAGTGAGCGGAGGTTATCTTTATTCGGCAGCGCTGGGTGCATGGGGGATCACTCCACCAAAGTCATGCACACCAAGGGAACCTTTCAGCCCCCTCTTTATACAAGTCACTCATGTCTATTCATTAACTTTCCGGGAACTCATTAACATATCTTGTACCTGGACAATTAGCACATTCCCATTCAAGGATTTAGTATATCTTCAAGTTAACAATATTAGCATATCTTGTGCCTGGACAATTAGCACACTCCCTATGTCACCCATTTAAGGATTTAGTACATCCTCAAGTTAACAATAACAATAAGGGTCTCCTCAGATAAACATGAGCACACTGTTCTTTAAATAAATCATATATGGCCCATTACTCAGTAGGGCAATCCTCACTACTATACTTTTTGCTAAAAATAAAAAATCGTGTTGTGGAAAGTTGTAGCTAATGTATATAAACAAAAATGTGTTTGGCCTTTTAAAGGGGGAAACTGAAGGATGGAGCTGGGGGTTTGTTGTCTTTTGAGGGGTATCTGAGACATTTTTGAAAATTTAAGCTTGTTGTTTCATGTTAATTTTTTTAAACTTACATCAGCAAGAGGAATGGAGGGAAAAAAAGAACATACTTTTTTACCAACCTGTGTGGCAGGGAAATGAGCACTAAATTTAACTCTGTAGACATCAATTATAATAGGTTTCTGTGTGGTACTACAACACATAGATGCCTCAAACACAGATGCTGACAGTTTTGGATGGAAGCTGCAAAATGAGTTGGTCTCATGTTGTAACATTTTACAGTTTTATAGGGTGAAACTCCAGATTTCAATTTCAGTCACTGTGTATCTATGCAAAGTCTTGGATGGTGAAATAATTTTACTCATGGAATTCAGAACCAGAGGTTTTGCTGCATTTTGAAAGCACTTTGGGACAGCTTGGGATTTTCATTTTACCAGCCTAATTCTTTAATAGGGATTAACCACTGTACACTTGTGATTTTGCAGTGGCAACACTGAGACTTATACAACTTAGTTATAAAGTCTCAGCCCCTAATGGTGGCCTAGCAAAACTGAAATTGTATACTAACACCCAGGGCTCTGAGTAGACCCTCTGGAATATTTAGGAGAAAGATCAGAGGTGAAGGAGAGGAAAGGGGATAACAGTTAAGCATCACTCTCCTCTTCCCTCCCCCATTCCCCAATAAAGATAAAAGCTCTGTTTAAATATTATCATAGAAATAGGTTGCCCTGCAGCTGCTCCACTCCAGATATATTAACAGCTCTGGGATTCAAGAAACCATTGGAGAAGCATAAGCTTAAAGCCAGCAGAATGACCGCAATGGACTTTTTCATTAACAACAGGACCACAGAGGAAGGATTTACTCAGGCGGAACAATTAAAAAGCATGGGGCTGCAATAAAAGGGAATGAGACCAACTCTTTCTTTGTCTCGGTCTTTAGGACTCTTTCTCCCTTTCTCTCACTTTCCCCCCCTCCTTCTCCCTTTTGTGTTGTTGTTCTAATCCAGGGCTCCCCACCGGAGCATTGCGTCTTGCCTTGAGTTAGCATTTCCATTCCCCGAGGAGGGCTGCTGTTGTGATGGCAAAGGGGTGATAAATATTAACAGAAGCACTTTTACAGAGTGCTGATTTTTCTGTTTGTAAAGCGCTCGCATGCACAAAAGATGCCAAGTGAGAGAAAATAGCTACATCTTGATGGGAGACAAGCTAACCTGGAGACGCACACTTACTTAACATACTTTACAGGGGTGCTCTGTAGTAGTATCACACTGGGAGTTGCATGGCAGAGCAGGAGGGGGGAAAGGGGAGGAGTAGCACAGGGTAGATAGGATGTTTGATTTGGGGTTAAGGCTATAGATCACGTTTTGGAGCTTTGGCACACAGAACCATTATCCCTTCCTTTCATGACTATGTGCATCTCACTTTCTTGCTTTTTGCCTCAGTTTACCAGCATCAGTGTGGTTCATCAAGTGGGGATAGACATCTGAGGCAAAGGGAACTTGATTCCCTGAATATCAGTCACACTTCAATGGTGCGTTCCCCTTTACAGAGCAGTTCAGCTCATTTCTGAATCCCCAGATTATTATGCATGGGATTTGAGATGTAGGGTGCCCATAGGTGATTAATTAGAAGCTGGAGTGGTGCCAGTGCTGTGGGGTCTATATATGGAAATTAATATGAGCAAACTAGAGCCTTGTCCCAAATCTCCTCAGGATGTTTCTGTCCCACACCATGAGCCCTAACACAGCTCTATCAGGACATGTGTATCATCACACAGCCTGAGTGAAGAAAGACAAAAGAGAGTGGGATCTTGGCCTCACACTGGGTGTGCTCATCTTCAGGGAATTACTTTGCTGCACAGGCTGTTACTTTTTTAATAAAAATAGTAGATTATGTGGTATTGGAATAAAAATGATAAATATGAGCAACACATCCACATTTGATGAATTGTAGGGCTAAATGTTCTCATGCATATGTTTGAACCACTTCCTGAGTCACACATTCCTGGCAACATCAACTTTTGGGATCTCTGTTATTCATGACCATACTGTATTTGCAGCATTTTTAGCTGAATGGGCAAAGTAAAGCCACGGACATTTTCTAGGAGAAAGGTCAGTGCATTCCCCATATTGTAGATTCAGGAAAAAGTAACAAACATGTTCGTGCCAGTGATGGATGTGCAGAAACTTGGGAGAGGTCTAGTTTGCTTACGATTATAACTATGCTAAGGATTTGATCTAAGGATATTGCATTACAAGAGTGTACCAGGCTGCCACAAACTTTGGATTAGTTTGAAAGCCTGTGACCGATTTTTTTATTATAGTACCGAATTGTGGTTTCTTTCTGCAGTTACTATTGTAAACCAATAGATTATATAATGGGGGAAATATTGATTATTTTTTTTTACGTGTATGAAGTTGGAGGAGTGAAAGAACAAATTCAGAGCAAGCACTATATCATTGAAAGGTCACAGCCAGCAAATTTGCTTTAGGATCCTCAGTGGCTATACATAGCACATTTCTTCAGAGGTTCTTGGAGAACATTGTGTAGGTAGATGTTTGAAAGGAGATGGGTATGTCTGACAATCAGAGTCCTTTGGCTTTCAAGGTGTCCTAAAAAGAGAAGCCAGGGTGCCAGACTCTGGGCTTCAAACTGCAGATCATGCGGTTATGAGATGCTGCAAAAGACATCTAAACACCCTGCTCAGAAGGAGTTTCAACCCTTGACAAACAGCAAGCACTCTGAGCCAGCAAAGCCACTGACTTCATCCAGACAGGGGAGGGGAAGAGAAACAAAGGCAATGTTTAATTAGGAACAACATCATGTTTCCTGGCCTCTATTCCATTAATGAAGCTGAAAGTAGGCCACAAACTACAGGGGTTTATTCTTCCCTGTTGGGACCATGTTATATCTGTCTGTCTGCTTGCATGGAAAATGCAACATCATTCGCAGTTGTTAACTTATTCCATAAATATTCACAATCCACTCTACACTTCCTGTAGCCTCATTTATACTGCATGCCTAATGCACTGTATAAATTGGATTTTTCTGCATACTAATGTAGGTATCTTTTAATTATAGTTTTAAAAGCAATGGGCATAGAAAGAGTAGGTATAGCCACCTCTGAGGATTTACCTGTGGGCTAAACTCAGAGTATAAGGGTTGCATCCCAAGGTATCAAGAACTCCTGAAAGACAAATGGTGAGATGGAAGAGCAAAGTATTAATGTTGGGTTTACCTATACCATGGGATGAATAATGAGGTCCTGATAACTCAGTCCTTATGTGGAGGTGGAGGAGGGAGAAGAGGACCCAGAAAGTTAGCTGGACCCATGTTTGGGAGAGCGCAGATTAAAATGGCTCAAGACCTAGCCCCTGCTCTGACTCAGGGCTCCTGGTGTTTTATAAGAAATCTGAAGCATTGCCTGTCTTCCCCTTTCCCCAGCATCTGCTGCTCCCCACAGACAAGGAAGAGGAGCAGAAGGCATGTCTGCTCCTTGCTGCTACAGCTCGCAGCCCTAGGGTCCTAATGCAAAGTGCACCTCCCAATACCCCTTTCTAGCTGAATGCACTGAAAATTACTAGTGCTTTATGTAACTCCATTGGGGGCCACTGAGATTTCAGTTTTGCAATTAGATGCTATAATATATATGAATAAAAATATATTATGGAGATGGATTTTTTTCCCCCTCCTCCTCTTTAATTAATCCTTGTTCCCTTAGATTTCTCTTGCTCACCTGTCTCCACTGCTTACATAGCACACTGCCCTCGTGTCTGGGCTCACCTGAGTTGTGCACCTCCCAGGAGTGGTACTGACAGCCCCAAAAATGTGAAGTCCCAGAATCATTTACTGGGACTGTAGATCTGAGGCACCTTCTTCTGAAAGGGAATGATGGTCCTAGGAATTATTATCACTCACCTGGTAGAATTCTTTTCTTCCTCCCGTCCAGATATATTCTTAGGATAGAGATTGTTCTGACAGCTGGTATAACTTGAAGGATTTTGTGGAAGATCACCCCATGAGAAATAACTATTTGATTTTGTATCTAAAGTTTGCCAATCAACAAAGATATGAGGTTCAATCTTGATGCAGTGGGACTAATTCTTAAATATTTTAAACCCAAGTTTGGTTGTAAAATACCTTGATTTAAATTTATGGTCCCCTTTCACACATAAAATGGTGGATATGAGATTTTGTACACTAAAGATTGGGCTGAAAAGCAGCAGGGTTTGCTTTAGAATTAGGAATTGAGAGTGAGGGGAAGGTTATCCTCTCAAAAAAAAAGAAAAACGTTTCATAGAGCCAAGGTAGACTAGAGACTTACCATAAACAGCAGTAGGGTGTAATTGCCCCACTGCAACCCCTAAGTAGGCGGGCCAAACCACTCTTCACAACAATGGTGTTTACTCTGATTTTCAGCTCCACTGGTGCAAATACACTAGAGGTTGCACTGTTACAGCTATCCTGGTGGCTGCTGAACAGATAACCTTCCTCCCTGTCCTCCCCAGGACAGAAAATGCTCTTCACATCCAAGTGTACTGAAGGCTCTTTTTCTTACAAAACTATCTTTTGAGAAGTTCACTGGAAGATTAAGTACCTCCTTCTGCTCCTGACCTCCCCTCTTTATATTTTTATCACTCTGGATGGCCCAACCTTTCCCTCTTAAAGCTGTGCTCAGTGGTAATATAAAACCCAGATGAAAGCACAGCACCAAAGATAGTAGCCAAGTTAGAATTTAGGTTGTGTCCTCTGAGCTCTTTTTCAGAATACTGCAGGTTTAATTTGTTGTTTGAGCACCGCCTATATTTATAATAATACCCTCTATTAAACAACATGCCATTAGCCATAATTTCCTGTGTGATTTACATATTTATTATTTTTATATATATACAGAGGGTGATTTTGTCTCTCAGAATCTACTGCTCTCAGACAGCTGTAGTTGTTGCAGTATTATTTTTTTCCATCCTTTACCAAGTGATTAGAGACTGATTGTGTTTAAGTTGCTACTTTTTTAAAAGGGTGGCCTGGCTAAAGATGGGTAGAGTGAAAATGGGTGTAATGCAGTAAACCTAGAATCGACACAAGAAACCCAGAAGGTCTGCTAGATTCTTGCCTCATTAAGAACTTCATATCTGCTCACTGACTAACCTTGCAAATGACTTCACGCTCAGTAAATAAAACTGATTACTTTCCATTGCAATTAACATCTGGTCCTGGGTCAGCTCATTAGGATAACTTGTTGTAGAAAAAAAACCCAAAGCAGCTAGCTACAGGGTAATAAAGTTTCTTCTGGGTGCAATTAAAGATGCATTCTCTGGTCATTTTGCAGAACATCAGCCATCTTCCGGGAGTATTACCATGGACAAGGAAGCACATGGAATGTACAATAGGTGGTAGAACACCATATATGAGAAAGATATGTCAGGGGAAGCATTTACTCCTGCCTCTAGGAAATGCACATTCTCAGCTGCCTTTTGCAGTCTGAGTTTCAGAAATTCGGTATGACATCTGTTTGGTGAGGAATATAGGGCTGAAGAGTTAACAGGGATTGTGAATCTCTAAGGATTCTATTCAGAGCAGGCTATGTTCTAGTTTTGAACAGGTTCGTAGATTTAAAAAAAATAATAGCTTTTTTGAATATCACATCACTATTTACTCTGAGACTCATGAAGATGTTGGATCTCACCAGCAGTTTTCCCAAACTGAAACAAAACTCTGAATCTTACCCAAGAACTAATAAATGGTTTGCTTGGATCTGATTTTTTTTTTTTTTTTAAATCAAACTCAGAAGGCTCTAAACATACAGGAAGCAAATTACGGCCCCACGTATTGATCAGGGGGAGAAAAACCCAACACCAAAGAAAACTTGTTTCCATTAATTTTCTTGCAATAACAGGGTTGCATGGCTCTAGGGAAAACATTTTAGGAACTGTGATGCAGATAGAAATCAAAACAATGCTGTTCATATTCTGAGCAGCAAATGCTTTTGTAACAGACCCATTGGTGTCTGTGACTTTGTGGTGTTTCTTACACTTCTTTCTGTGGCCACTTAGAATTTCATGGTGATGGGGAGGCTCAAAAAATAGGTCTTCCTGCAGCACAAACTGTACCCCCTACCACTGAGTTCAAGGAGAATCTTCATTAGCAGTGGACTGGCTAAATAACATTAATTATATATCCAAAACTGGGCAGCGTCACATCAGAGCTGGATAGGAATTGTTCTCATTCCAAAACAGGTTTTCAGATTGCTTTTTATATAGTATTTTTTTATTCCAGTTGTGATGGAAAGTAAAATTGGGAAAAACGTGGAAAATAAACATTTTAGAAAATCAGATTAGGTCATGTGAATATATTTTAAGATCATGACTTTAAACTGTTTAATTTGCTTTTTATTTTAATATGTTTATTAGTCCTCTAGGTATGAACTGCAATTTCAAAGCAAAAAGTAATTTTCTAGTGACATTTACCCAACACTTCCTGTCTTGAAATTACTGTATCATTATTTTTTTGAAATTATAGCCATGTGGGGGTTTTATTATTTTGTTGTTGATTTGTTTATCCCTTCCAATTTTCTCTGCACAGATTGGGAGATTTTCTTTTTTAGCAGATTTTTCTTGCAGGTATTTTCAGTTCTTTCTGACTAATAAAACCCAAAAAAGTGATGGGAGGAAAAATCAGGTCATCAGTCTAATAATTACTCAATGAAAGAGTATAATGTTGAGGTATACTCTTTTTATTTACCTAGTTATCATAAGAAATAAGCCAACTCTCAACCATAAAATAAGAACCAATCTTCAAATTCTTCCTGAAAATTTGAGCCAGATATCACTGATGGTTGCAATAGTTTGATCTCTTTGCAGCACAGGATATGAGAGAGCAGAGCCCAGCTGAATGCTTAGGTAGGATTCAAGGGATGCATAGATTTCATGATGGCCCTATGCAGGAGATGTAAATATCAGACTCCGGCGGCTTTAAATAATTTTGCTGATAATTCATGTGGCTGCAGATCTATAAACCTGCTGGTTCTCATGCACCTTTGCCACAGCTATCCATGTTAATGGGAAAGGAAAATGAAGCATGCATTTTTCTAGTAATGGATAAACATCAGGAGGTTCAGGGAGTTTAAATTCTTATTAGACAAGACTACTCTACTTGTGAAAAGCCCTTCCAACTCTGGAGGAGTTTAGATCTAGATTCACTGAACTCTTTATAGCTAGTACCTGTTTTTCTGATGGATTGGACCTCAGAAACCTGGAAGAGGCTTGCATTTTTAAGATATGGCACTGGAACTCAATATTGCAGTCTGACATCAGCTACTGTCATGATTACTTTATATTTCATATATTGTGCTAAGATCAGCCTAAGCATGTGGTCATTGATGATGAGAGCTCTGTCTCAGCACAGTGAAATAGTCTAATAGGAGTACTTTTCAAGCACATTAGATGTCTGAGCTATTCCTTTAAAGAAACTATGACATTGGGGAAGATGGTAGCCAGGCTGCCTAGGCTGGAGTTTATCTGAGCAAACATAAACATCATGTGGTATAACCACCTATTTCTCTAAACAACCTCTGTGGTCCATGGAGAAGAGTTAGCACTTCCAAGATTATTCTCACACTAAAGCAGACATCTAAAAGGTCCTGGAAGGTACCTGCTTTCTTCTGTTGCCCCTAAAGGAAGTCTAATACCTCCAGCAGAGCAGAAGTAGTTTAGTTATGGTAAAAGGCTCAAGTTGAACACTATCCAAGAGCGGTCTGCCTAGAATATGCATGTCCATCTGAACAAGTGACCCGAGATTGCTTTCAGAGTCTAGGTAGGCAGACAGGACAGTTACTGAAGTTTAGGCCACAGTTCATCTCACCCCAAAGCAGACATTCGCATATCATCATGTCAATAGACTGAAGAGATTTCTACTGATTACAGGAGGAGCCTAGACATCTACCTTCCACATACCTAAACTTAAGTAGCAGGAATTTTACCCAAAATAATTAAAACACTTGGCTCATTTCAGTGGGAAGTGATCTAGGTTGTATTTAAATCCTCCGCTGGAAGGAGCAGTGGGTGAAGTTTCTGCTTCAGAGGGACTTGAACACGGGTGGGCTAAAGAGGCTTGTAAATGATCTTGGAACGGTTTATTCACTATCTTGGTAATTCCTCAATAAATAAAATTAAATAGTTCCATTGTCACCTGTCGCGACGGAGGGAAGACACAGTCACTCAATATGAGTGATCAGCAGACTTCGTTTATTGTGCCTTACAGTCATCTTTTATGCCTTCTTATAATTAGCTCATAGATATTACAAAAGTTAAGCTCATTATTGGTTAGTTGCCTAAATACCAAGCCCGCCCCTAGTTTCTCTTCTGTAGTTATCTGT
Source organism: Falco rusticolus (assembly GCF_015220075.1). Lineage (NCBI taxonomy): Eukaryota > Metazoa > Chordata > Aves > Falconiformes > Falconidae > Falco > Falco rusticolus. The sequence goes on along the minus strand of NC_051209.1, from coordinate 17,952,443 downwards.
TCCCACCTGCAACATTCTTTTCCCACCACGATCTTCCTGTTATTGTGTAACAAGAACAGCCAAGGATAGTGTATTTTTGCTTTACTTCAGATAAGCTGAAAGCGATGTGCGTTTTTGTCCAGCCAGTTGGACTATGTCTATGTGACCTTTTTCAGCTAGCCAGTTATCCACAATTCCCCCGTTTTTATTTTGGGCGACATAGGCTTGGTTGACCATTTTCAATAACAGCGTTTTAACACAGGAAAATACACAGCTAAGCACTACTAAAACTATTACAGTAATGATCAAAAATAATAATCCCGTTTGCTATGAGATTGTATCTTTGCTGTCAAAAGTTCGAGTTTTTCACGCGTGGTCCCCTGTATGTGGGATCGGAACAGAGGTCGAATAGGTTCCAGAACAGGGTCTATCGCAAGGTGCAGGTGAAGCAGCGTTCTCGCGTTGAGCTCCTCCAGCGTGCTCTACAGCAGGTTTTACCCAACGGCTGGGAACCCAAATAGTGCCTGAGTCAGTAGAAATACAGACATAACCACACCCCACATAAATCACCTCCACAGGACCTACCCATTGTCCTGTTTTTGCATCCTTATACAGTACTTTCATGTGTGGTGGCCTGGGGGGTTCTGAGCCAGCGTGGTGCCTTATTATAGGCGGCTCATTACTGTCCCCAAATACACACAAATGATTAAGCACAAAAAGAGCCTTCTCTACCCTTTCTCTTACATCCTGAATCTCTTTGAACTTTTCTATATAACGTTTTAGCGTCCCGTTAGCCCGCTCTACGATTGCTTGTCCAGTTGGAGAATGAGGGATTGCAGTAACATGTTTAATATTCCACATTTCATAAAGCGTTTAAGTAATCCGCTACCATATGCAGGACCGTTATCAGTTTGAATAGTAATAGGCACCCCTAAAACAGCAAAGCAACTAGTTAAATGCCGGCGCACGTCCCGGACCTTTTCCCCAGGCTATGGTGTGGCCCATAACATATGGCTATAGGTGTCTATAGTAACATGCACATATTTCAATCGACCGAATGCAGGAACATGAGTAACATCCATCTGCCAAACATCATTAGACTTTAGTCGTCGCGGGTTGACCCCACAACCGAACCCTAAGCCTGAGTTATGGTGACTACATATAGGGCAAGCCTTCACAATGGCCCGAGCCTCCTCCATAGAGAGTTTGTAGGCTCGTGCCAGCCCCTTCGCGTTTTGATGGAAGATCGAATGGGCTTCTCGGGCTCGTTGACAGACACAAATGACCTTGTTGATACTGCTCTTTAACCAGTTCATGCGCCTGTTCTAGACTTTCCCTTTTTAGCGGCCACTGCTCTATCCACACTGGTTCCTCTGTCTTCCATCGGAGTGGGATCAGGAAAGTCCAAGCGATGGCCGCTCCTAGAAAGGGAGGTCTGAAGTGAGGACCATCCCCATTCGGGCCAAGATATCACGGCCTACCAAAGCATGCACCCCCCCAGGCAGTGGAATAATCGAGACACAACAATTTATAACTTTGTCAGCTATAGTCCATCGTAGAAGGGGGGATTTGCGAGCGAGGGTCAATCCTCCTACTCCTGCAACTGTGGCACTGGTCGTACAGGTTGGCCAATGCGCCGGCCATTTGTGTGCACTGATTATAGAGACATCAGCGCCAGTATCCAACAGCGCAGTAATCGAGAGTGTCTGGTCTCCATACTGCACCGTGACCGATCGCCGTGGTCGTTGACGCAAGCCAATAGTCAATAAAGCCATTTGTCCCGTAGACCCAAAGTTACCTTGTCCTCGAGGTTGTTCTTGCAATGGTTGGAGGGTGCCTGCAAGATGCGGTAGTGGAATCAACTGGGCTATCTTGGTCCCTTTAGGTATAAAGAGTGGGGGAAACAGCGTCTGAGCCATAATATGAATTTCTCCGTGAAAGTCCTTATCAATCAGTCCCACCAAAACATCGAGTCCCAACATGGTGGCTGATGAATGCCCTATGAGTAATGCTCCAACAGCTTGTCCGCTTATACAAATTGGTCCTTGTATGCCAGTAGCAAGTTTTGTAGGCTTTGAGTCCAATAGGGTACAATCTACTGTTGTTGCCAGGTCCAAGCCGAGGCTTCCGCTGGTTGCGGGTCGGAGAGGAAAGGATTTTGTGCTGCTAGGCAAGCAGCCGTTTTTTGTGTCGGCGCGGGGCGCCTCTTCCCGCTGGGTCGCCCGTTTCACGATTGACGACAAGCAGCTTCGTTGTGAGTGTCTGAGCGGCAGTTTCGACACCATACGGAGTTGACATTGCAGTCCCGTCTCATGTGTCCGGCGACACCGCAACGGAAGCACCGTAGATGAGATGGGCCGCGGGCATTTGATCGCCCAGCAAAGGCTTGCAAAGGAGCAAGGGCTGCCAAGACCTGACTTTGGGTAGCCTGCGCCTGCTCTTTTAAAGCACTCCCTAGTTCTTTTATTGCCTCGAGTAACATAGCCTGGGGCCCGACCGGCACTTGTGCCATTCTTTCCAAAGCTTCTTCTATGGTCCATGTCCCTGGTAGCGTAGCTAGGATGTTACGTGTGGCTGCGTTACAATTCTGTATGGCACACTGCTTTAAAATGGAGCCTTTGAGATAGTCTTGCACCCCAGCTGCCTCTATGGCGTTTGCTACCCGATCGATAAATAACCCAAAAGGCTCCTCTCTTCCCTGCTTGATTCCCATATATGAAGGGATTCCCCCAGGTTCCTTTATACAGTCAAGCGCTAGTCTAGCTAGCCTCATCACTTCCTTTGCCTTATCCGGTCCCATCAGTGCCTGAGCTTCGGTTCGAAAATAGGGTTCTAAACCCATCAGCTCCTGTAGAGTAACCCCATGCAGCGGGTCCCCTGGCTGTCTAACCACTGCTATCGATTCCTGACAAGCAGCCTGCCAATGAGCGTTAAACAGAAGCTGCTGATGTTGGCTCAAGATTAACTTCATTATACTGCGGATGTCACTCGGGAGTAAGATATTAGTTCCCCAAATATAATCTAACATTTGCCTGGTGGGTTCCCCTTTCAAACCTGACTCACTCACCGTAGCCCGTAGCTGAGTTAATAACTTCCAATCTAAGTTAGTGATAGAAACCGTGATATTCCCCTGCGCATCTGGCTGTGAATACGTGACTGGGAAAGCCTCATGCACGATTACTGCGGCAAAATCGCGTTCACCCTCAAGCATAGCGCTTTCTGCTATCTGCTTCCAGACCTTTTGCCTCTTTTGGGCAACCCGAAGACATTCTGCAAAAGGATTCGTACATTCCCTACTCTCTACCGGGTTTTTACGGTCTATTTCCTCGCTCACATCATCATTCCCCGACGGAGGGGCTGAGGGATTCGAAGAGGGCGGCGACGGGAAGGGCGACTGGTCCCACCTTCCCGCAGTCCCCTGTTGAACCGTCAGCGTACGCGCCGAGGGAGGCAACGGGCAAGGGGGGGGGGGGGGGGGGGGGAAGCCGATTCCCCCTGCTGTGTGGCTATTGCAGCAGCAGCCGCTCTCTGTTCGGCTCGATGTTGCAAAAGGGCATTAGTGACAGCTTGCCACGGTTTCATCACTGTTTTGGCAGTTTTATTGTCGGCTATTACTTCGGCAAACAGTGTGTCCCCATAATTACGCCACTCTGCATGCTCGAAAAACGTATCCGGATTCCCAAAATGACCCCTCGCTACCCCATACGCTAATAACCCGGGTAATTCCTTTTTACAATCTATGCCCCGAATGCTCCGCTTTTCTAAAAAGCATATGAGCAAATCATACGTCGCTTGTCTCTCCATACCGTCGTCAGCGCTGTTGCAGCCTTTGCGAGACTTCGGCGACGCGTGGCCGGCGGGACCCTCTGTAGGTGCTCCCGGGCGCGGGGACTGTGCCCTTCCGCCTCCTGCGCTGCTTTCAGGACCGGTACCCGAATCTCCGTCGAACCGTGGCTCGCAGGTTCAGCCCTCTCTAGGGTCCCTGTTCGGGCGCCATTGGTCGCGACGGAGGGAAGACACAGTCACTCAATATGAGTGATCAGCAGACTTCGTTTATTGTGCCTTACAGTCATCTTTTATGCCTTCTTATAATTAGCTCATAGATATTACAAAAGTTAAGCTCATTATTGGTTAGTTGCCTAAATACCAAGCCCGCCCCTAGTTTCTCTTCTGTAGTTATCTGTTCCCACCTGCAACATTCTTTTCCCACCGCGATCTTCCTGTTATTGTGTAACAAGAACAGCCAAAGACAGTGTATTTTTGCTTTACTTCAGATAAGCTGAGAGCAATGTGCGTTTTTGTCCAGCCAGCTGGACTATGTCTATGTGACCTTTTTCAGCTAGCCAGTTATCCACAGTCACCCACATACCCACTGAAGAGAATTCAGACAATTCTCCTATCTCTGGAGCCACTCTAGAAGCCTTCTCATCTGCTGCTTTTGGATGATATTTTCTTTTAAAGAAAGGTCCACTTAATATGTTCCTTCCCAAAAAGTATTTGTAATTAATTCTTATCAATGGCAACAACTGATTTTTAATATTACTTCTAAATTGGTAATTAATCTATGACCAAAAAAGGAAGGTGTACCTTGACTGTCAAGACCAGGGGTCCTCAAACTACGTCCCACGGGCCGGATACGGCCCCCCAGGGTACTCAATCCAGCCCCCGGCATTTACAGACCCCCCCGCCGGGGGTTGGCGGGGGGGGGGGGGGGGGGTGTGGAACAAACAGCTGCAGATGACTGCCTGCCACTTCATCCGCACGCCGGCCCCCTGTTTAAAAAGTTTGAGGACCCCTGAAGAGGTTAGCACTTATAAGTGATGAATGGTTGGGTTATAATGGTATTTTGGTTGCCCTCTTTGTTCAGTTTGGATGTTACCTTACCATGTGTTATATCTGAACATGAATCACAGCTCCTCAGTCTTTATATTTCCTAAGACAAAGCCTGACACACAGAACTCCGGGAAGATATAATTTATTATTGCTTAATTAAAGGCCCAATGCCCAGAGATACCACTCACTTCGCTAGCCAGCAAAATCATAATTGTACTGATGTCGAGGCCAGCTTTCTAAGTAGCTATTGGAAGTTGAGGTGAGGAAGATCTGAGCTATTCTGTAGGGCAAGGGTCCTCAAACTTTTTAAACAGGGGGCCAGCGCGGATGAAGTGGCAGGCAGTCATCTGCAGCTGCTTGTTCCCCCCCCACCACCACCCCCCGGCGGGGGGTTCTGTAAATACCGGGGGCTGGACTGAGGACCCTGGGGGGCCATATCCGGCCCGCCGTCTGTAGTTTGAGGACTCCTGCTGTAGGGTATTCTACAGAACAAAAGTTACATTCATAATTTTTAATTTAAAACTTACTTTTTTTTTTTCCACTGGGCTGCAACATTGATTTCTTCTCATTCCTCACATGGGTCCAAACTGCGGTGTTACCAGTAGCAAGGAAGAACTAGTTATTTTTTTGTGACTAAGCAAATATGTTTTTTAAAAGGTTTGGATTGCCCCAAATGATATCTTTTAGCCCTGCTAGCACAACAGATGTATGTTCTCTCAGCACCATAAAATAACTATTTCACTTTACCTGTGATATATGTCCACAGTTTTCAGATTTAAATATTTTTAGATACTGTGTTAGAGAGCAGTTTATTAAAAAAAATTCAAAATGGCAAGTTTACATGACTCGGCTGTAAAACATCTGCAAAAAACTTTCCAATTCTTCTGTTTCATTATCTACCTTTTTCTGTAAAATAACTTTCCCTGGGTGAAGTAGATTCAAAGGAGTATTGTTGTACTGGAGACTACATAGTCTCCAGTTGCCCTCTGAAAGAAATTCCACAGGTTTGCAAGGTGACAGACAAGGTATAAGAATGAAAATATTCAAATTGAATTTTTTTGGCAGAATCTTTCTCCTCTAAGATGATGTTAGAGCTAGATAATACATGACCGATCCTTAGGGAAGTGTGCCACAGATGAGTTGGTAGCAAAAAAAAAAATATATTTTTGACTTAAACCCAACCTGGAAATGTTAAAGAGACAAAATAAAATATGGAAACCCCAGATGCCATTTTATACAGTCAATTTTCTGTCTGTAAGTGTGTTTTAAGGTATTGTCCTGCACTCTGGTATATCATAAATCCAGCTTGATATAGTGCTGCACTGCTCTGTCACTGTCTGTAAACTGACATTCTCAGGTGGTTTTGTTTGTTTGTTTGTTTGTTTGTTTGTTTTGGGGGGGGGGGAAGCTTGGGGTTTAGTTTTGTTTTCCACCATAAAGAAATAGGAGCATTTTGTGTGCAACACAGTAATAGTGCAGAAAGGAAGCGTCCTCTCCTTGCGTCCCTGACTCTGCTACGCTCCCCAATAAGCAAGATATCTCTGTCACGTGCAAATAATGAGAGGCCAATTATGCCTGAGGAAGGAGGGTAGGGGATAGGGGTCTGATGAATAGTAAGCAAGAACAACTTACATGGAAATCAAGCCAAAAGTTGCTTTCAGCTTTAAAAGTTACTCTCTAGCTCTGGTAAGTGTGACTATCCATCCTGGTGCTAGGCATCACACAGCAGTGCCATGGGAGGCAGGCTCCATTCCGCCAGGCAGACCAAGCAGGTTTCTGCAAGCACAAGTGGAGAGCAGCAGCACTAACCCAGAGGCTTCTGGCATTCCCCTGCTATCTGTCCTGATGGCTGTGTTTTGGTTTACCAGATACCACAGGCAAACTTACTGCCTGGAGTGTGAACTTGTCTACAACTCAGGAAGCTGCTGAGAGAAAAAGGTGGAGATTTCCCATGTCCTTGAGCTTATAATATTTTTTTTATCCTGCTCCCTACCACAGGGAAGGCTCTCACTAGCTAAAAACAATTCTCTAGCTCACCAAAACCTTTTCCTCAAATTTTAAATCTTAGAAATATACTTCTTTCTCTCTGTGTGTATATACACGAGTGGATGAATATTGTATATACAGTAAAGATCCATACATTTCTACATACAATACGTATAAATATATTGAAATAACAACTTAGGTTTATGTTTTGTCTTTTGTTACCCAAAGACAAGATATTAAGAAGAATACGTACTTAAAAATAAATTGATGTAGTTCTTGAAAGAAAAAGTAGAGACTGTCTACAAAACACTTCAGTGCTTAGTCTTAAGTTGAGACATGAAACAGGAGTCCTAATGAATACCTAAAAAAAATAATAATGAAGGGATATTAATTAGCTACATAGAAATGAAAGGTTACCTATTATATTTAACTTATGACAGCTGTATCTGCAGCATTGCAGAGGTCTCCCCAAGACGCAGAAGTATCTCTGGAGAGGTGAGTCTCTGCACTGTCTCTCAGGGTGCAAACAGTCCTAGCCTTGCACACTTCTCTGCTAATTTGCAAATCCTAGAGGATATGCTCCAAATATTTACTAACCCCTCTCCTATCCAAACAGGGCCTATAGCTTTGTGTGTTTGCTGTTGAACCAAGTGCCATAAAAAACCCAACATCAGCTGTGTTGGCAGATTTTAAAGGCATTTTTCTTGGGATAGTGCATTGGAAGTGTAAGCACATCTTTCAATTAACTGATATTGAGCGTCTTCTTGACTCCGGCGAACCCTTCTTCCAACATTTGGTGCCCGAACCACGGGAAAGCTGAAAAAAGCTGGAAAAATTCTGTTTTGCATTGCAACAGTGGGCTTTGAGAATTGAGAGTCGCTGAGAGGAGTTCGAGCAGGAAGGCGTCCGTAAGGAGTAAAGACGTCTGAATCCGGCAAGTGAGCTCCTGTATGGACCTGCACCGGTAAGACCGTTTTTCCCTCGATAATGGAAAGGGAGGCGGCACTCACTCTGTTAACTGATATTCTTGCTAAGCGAGAGGCTAGCATGAGCACTAAGAAGCTCCATGAGCTCTGTAGGTGGGCGAATGAAAAAGGACACTTAAAAGACTCACAATTGATGTTTAGTGTGACTGAGTGGCGAGAGATCGGCTTTCCATTTGCGATGCGATCCTTAGCAGCAGCAAGTCAGACAAGGACTTGGGGACTACCTGGAGGGAGGTCATGAACCAATTACGATCAATGGTTGCGGACAAAAAAATGGCTATGCCTGCCTCAGACCTCGGTTGGGATACCGAGTCGGAGTCTACCCGATTATTTGGTCAAGGCGCTCTGTCTGCAAAAGGCATAATTGTGCCTATTAAAAAATCTGTGACAGAGCTATTACAGCCAACAATGTCTCCAGAGGGTGCCGCCGCAACGGGTGCTCCACCCCGACCTGACAGCTACCGAGAGCCGCCCACCCTGCTAGATGAGGAAGAGGGTACTGATATGGAGAAATAGTGTGAAATGGGGACAATGGACATCGATTGTGATTGTATGTGTCTGCTCGAGGAATGTGGGTATGGTGACTAGTCATGGGTGCGGTGTCTGGTCACATAGGCACACAGCTCTGAGGAGACAACTACAGTTTTGAGGAGACGCCTGCCCCTCTTCCTCTAACAAAGGGGAGACGGGGAGACGCCTGCCCTTCTTTCTCTAACAAAGGGGCTATTTAAAAGAGAATGAGAAAAGGATGAGAGACATTCAAATGCTATCTAGAGGGAGGGAGTGCTAAGTCTCCTTGCTGGAGAAGATTGGATGGTCACAAGGACATGAATCACCTGAAGAAGATCGGATGGTCACAAGAACATGAATCACCTACAAACCTGCAAGACCACCACATTCCAGGAAACGGACTGATAAGCTAATTAACATACGAAGCGGGGTTTAGGTAACGAATATGTATAGGCGTTAATTGAATATTCATTTGTTTCATTGTATAAATGTGAGATGGTTCGTCACTTCGGGCATGCACGCTTGTGGAGGAGCGATCCCCCGTGCATCTGCGCGCAATAAACATACCTACTTTATAACTTTCGAGTTATAGAGTCTAATTCCGCACGTCAGTTTTGGCGAGCCAGGCAGGAGGATTTCTGCTCGGCTGAGGGACCAGCTGCGGAGCGGACGCTCCTAGGCGCGCCCCGGGAGATTTCCTCGGAGGAGCCTCCTCTTCTCAGCTGTTCACCCGGGAGCAGAAGAGAAACCCCTGGATCCACGGATAAAACGGTATGTTTAGTAACGGGGCGGCTGGTGAGACGCACGGAGACGTCCGGCGCGCAGCGTAGTCCCCAGGAGGAAAGGTACCTTGGGAGGGGGTTTGCTGACCAAGGGGTGGCCGCTAGCGATCTTGAGGGCAGATCGAGCAAACCCGAGGTTACTGCCATTCCTAAAAGCCCGGAGGCCTCGTGACGGAAAGCGGGGGGCGGGACGGAATAAGGCGGAATCTCACAGGAACAAGAGGGACCTCACAGCAAAAGTAAAAGGGAAACTTTTGCGTAGGAAAAAGAGGAAGCTAAAAACTTCCTTTAGGTTGTCTTAAGAATTGGGGAATTCCTAGAATGTAACAACTGAAATAGCGCTCTGTGTCTTGTTTGTTCTATGTGTTGTCTTGTTACATGTTCAAAACTCGGAGTTATGAAATGTATGTTGAAAAATAATAATATTCTGGTAATTCGTGGCAAATAGCGGAAAACTTAACACTCTGCTTAAGACCAGGAAAAATTGGTTTTTGTTTGTTGTTTGTTTTTTGGCAATTGTTCATTGAAATGCATACTTTGTGAACTGTTAGTGTTCCTAAAAGTTGTACATAAGTGCACGGTACCGTATAACATACTGCTTGTGTGACTGCGGGCTGCCCGGAGAGTGTGAATGGTGTGATTGAGATGCGCATTTTGATTTTCCGTGTATAGCTTAATTATTTTGACTGAGTGTGAGTGCAAGAGTGCTTGAGACAGGCGTTTGAGTGCAAAACGAGTAAGAAGCTCTATCCGCGTTTCCGACCTTGGGTGGCTAAGGCGGCCGGAGAAAAACAAAGTAATTAAAATTGCAAAATGGGAAATGGAAGGAGTAAGCCCTGTGAAAAATCGCCCTTGGGTTGTATATTAAAACATTGGAGCGATATCGTAGGACATGGTGGTACCGAAAATAGAAGGAAATTGGTTAAATATTGTAATCAGTGGTGGCCTTTGTATAAATTGGAGAGTGATGCGAAATGGCCTCAGGAGGGAGGAACAATAGATTATAACACTCTCCTGCAATTAATGTTGTGTCTGAGAAGAGAAGGAAAATGGGACGAAGTATCGTATGCAGACATGTTCTTCGTCCTCCAGGACAAACCTGAGTGGCAAAAGGACTGTGGATTAGTACCCCCTCGGGATCCTATGGTACTAGCACTAGAAAGTGTGCGGGATTAACATCACCTGATCTTTGATTGTGGCTCTAGAAAAGGATAGGAAAAACCTGAGACCTAAACTAGAAAGATGTTCTTGTTGAAATTTTTGTGTTAAAAAGCTCAGGTTGCGGTTCCTTCTGTGGAGCAACCAGAATGAAACACGTTGTAAGATATAAAAACTTGTACTGATGTATGTAAAACCTGAGGCGTGTGTGTGTGTGTGGAGAATCAAAGACCTTGTGAAAGTGTTGGGGTGAGTTTGTACAAACCCCTGTACCCCCTCGAAGGTGCGACTGAATCATGCTGGGATGCATGGCAGGATGTTTTCTGTTTGCCTGCAAAGGCATGATATGTAATAACAGCCTTAAAGCAACAAGTAGCAGATTTGCACTCAGGGTAAGAAAGAGTTAAAACAGAAGTGCTGCTGCAGAGGCAGGCTTGTGTAACCTGCAGAGCAGGAAGAGCATCTCCTGCCCCGAACCCTTCTGCTGGTAAGGAGGAGTGGTTGCTATTGCTGACAATTGAGCAGAAGGACCTGACAATGTCACCCCAATTGCTGCAGCATTTGCAGTACAACAGGACCGGTAACGGCCCCTTTTAGGGCAGGGAATGGGTATGAGGTGGAATTTTAGTGAATACAAAACCAACTTATTTGTTAAACTTCAGTAAAAAAAAAAAAAATAAAAAAAAATTGTTACAGTTGTGGGAGCTGCTGGCCACCAGGAAAACATCCTGAAACCTTTAAAGTACAAACTAAAAAAACAAATAAGAATGCCAAATTCACCAAAATCTTTGTTGGGATGAGATTTATTAGAACATCTAGACGTTTAAAGAAGGGGAAATGAAATTAAAAGTTAAATATGATCAAGTAATTGAAATATTGAGCTTATCTTTAATTCAGCAGAAAAGAGGAAAAGAGGACCTCCCTGAAGTAAGAGAAATTTTTAACCAGGTGTATCTGAAAATAAATTCCAGGAAAGGTGAAAAATGCTTTACCTGTTACAGTAAAATGATAAGGGGGAGGCTTGCTCAGTTCAGATAAAAACAATATCCCTTGGTCAGCAAGGCTGTGGGGATATTGGCAGAAAAAGTGAAATAAAATACACTCTGTAGTAGTTCTACTAATGTAAATCTGTGTGTTTTGCCATGACAGTGACTTGTTATGGGATGTGCAGATGAAACTGCATTGACAACGAAGTACAAGGAATAAGGTTGGTCAGGTGCCTCCTACCATAGTCAAGGGCAAGACTGGGTTGGCCTCTGTGTTTGCCACCAAGAAGAATCTTGAGCTCCGCTGTTGGCTGCAACCCAGTAGGCGTTGAGCGGTGGGAACATATGCCATGCCAGACCTTGATGTGAGGCATGGCCCACTCTGAGGCACTGATTTGGAAATTGGAAACCGCCTGGCCGACCATGAGGCCAGACGAGTAACAGAGGAGGTAGGAAAGGAGGAATTATCCTTAATACCAGATGATAAAATCCAAACTGTAAGTACAGATCAAGAGCCAAACTATTCTAAAGAAAACTTAAAGGTAATTCAGGACATGAATGATAAAATAAAAATAAATAAGTGGATTTATTTAAGGGATGGTTGTATAGTGGTACCATCCAATTTAATATGGACCACAGCCCTATTATTAATAAGACGCATTGGGGAGCTGATACTTTATATAAAAGTCTAAATCAGAAATTGATAGGGCGAAACTTGTATACTGTAATAAAACAGGTGACTCAGCAATGTGAAATGTGTTTACGCAATAATCCCAATACAGCAAATAAAATAAAACTAGGGAACATTAGTAGAGGGAATGTTCCAGGGCAACATTGGCAGATCGATTTCTCGGAACTTCCTAGAAAAGGGGGGTATCGATATTGGTACTAACAGATACCTTTTCAGGTTGGCCAGAAGCCTTCCCGTGCAGAACTGCTAAAGCCCGGGAAGTGACCAAAATACTACTCCAAGAGATAATACCTAGGTTTGGAGTCCCAGCGGTAATGTCCTCGGATAGAGGACCACATTTTGTGTCCAGAATAGTGCAACAGATCAGCCACCATCTAGGAATAGATTGGCAATTACATACCCCATACTGACCACAATCGAGTGGCCAGGTGGAAAAGATGAATCATCTAATCAAACAACAGATTGTCAAGTTAGGCCAAGAAACAAATCTAACTTGGCCCCAGTCTTTGCCATTAGCTCTTACACGAATTCGAACTAGACCGAGAGCAAAAGAGGGGCTTAGCCCATTTGAAATTTTATATGGACGACCCTATGGGGTACAAAAGGGGATGTCTTCACAGATTGGTGAAGAAACAATGACTTCCTATATGGTGGCACTAAACAAACAATTAATAAGAATTGAGAAGCATGTGATGGGAACACGCAGTAGGGGTCTGGATGGACCTGTTCACGATATACGACCAGGGGACTATGTATACGTTAAGTGTTTTGCAGATAAAACCCTGGAACCACAGTGGACCGGACCTTTTCAAGTCCTACTCACCACCTACACTGCAATCAAGGTTGAGGGACAGAATTCTTGGATTCACCATACCCGGATTAAGAAAGCCCCTGCAACTTCGTGGAAAGTAACCCCAGATAAAAAAGAACTGAAACTCAAATTTACTCGGACAAATGGGAACAATGTGGGTGGCAAGTAAGTGAACCTGAGCGGTTGTAGATCCACCGTATGGGAAGGGCACCACAACAAACAATATAGAACAAAAAGTCTGGGACTGAGCCAGTGGCCAGTCTTGCCCAACTTGTTATCGGTAAGCCCCAACTCAAACAAAGATATTTTTGATCAAAACAGATTTTATATGTATATATGAGGAACGTTTAGATTCTTAAAATGATCAATAGTGGGTTTAAACCACTTTTGGTTTTTTGTACCCTCTCTCTTGCCTACAACCAAGAGCCTGATAACTGGCCTTGGAATCATGCCCAGAAAAAACACACTGGAATAATGGGAAAGGTGGACTCAAAGACGAAACTAGCTATGGTGGTTTTTTCTGAAAATGAGGTGTACCAAAGGAATCAATGGGATCGGGAGGATGTACACAAAGTCGACCGATTATGGGGAAAATTAGGAGATAGGATAAAAGTAGGGTGTCAAACATATAATGAAAAGGATAACACCAAGATTTCGGGAGACACCCTGATTAATGTCAGAAAGGTAGATAAGGAATTTACCCTTCTAAATACAACCATGTGCTTTAATTCACGGGAATGTTGGCACAATTTTACCTTAACCGAGCCCATCTTTATAATATGCCTAGGAAAGGAATCCCCAAGAACAGCTCTGACTTATAAGATCAAAATAACAATCATGCTAACCACTGTTCCTACCACCACCACAGTTACAACAACCCCATTAACGCTTGATCTTAAATTAACTAAACCAGATCCAAAAATTTATACAATTGGACCATATGTAATCAGAAATACAGGTCAGCAACAAATGTTGTTTAACCCAGAATGGTCTCTTAAAAGAATAGAGTTACAAATACAAGTCAATGTTTCTGATGTTAAGCCATCCTGTTCCCCCTTCTTACGAACCTCTTATGAGGGATGGACAACTTGGTTAAGAAAAAGGGGAAATATTTATCGAAACAGAATAGTGAGAGATGTAACTGGAATGTTGGGAACAGGACTCGGAGTATTAAATTCCATAGACTCAGAGGTAATAATGAATAAACTAGCCGCCACCACGGCCGATCTATCAAAACTACAACAACCACTAAAATCTTCATTATTGGCATTAGGGGCGCACCAATGGTTGATATCGAAGGTACTCCCCAGGTGGGAACAAATAAACATGGAAGATCATCAACTCATCACTAAGGCATTAGGTGGTTTACAGGATGACGTCGCCCTGGCTCTAAGTTGTATCCAAGCCCAAATGTGGATGCAATCAATAGCTGCATCCATAATAAGAGAAGGAGAGGAAGGCATATTTCCTACGGAAATTCGAAAGATGGTTTGGGACAATGCTACGGAGGTAGAAAGAAAACTCCAGTCATGGTGGAATATGGTGAACTTTACCTACGACCCCAACACACACACCATCACAGCTTTTGTGTTAACCATACATAATGCAGTAATAATTACCATACACCCCATTGTAGCCCTTGGAATTAACCATAATGGGGTGCTCCTATACCCTTTTGAACATAGAACATGGGCCAGAAAGATAGGCGACAAGTGGCAAACAGTAGATTTAGAATCTTGTATTATGCGAGAACAGCAGGGCTTCCTCTGTGAAAGCAATACTATAATGGCTCAGGATACTTGTTTAGATACAGATCAGAAAATATGTCATTTCGAGGCCCGACCAAATGCAAACTTGAAAACAGTAATTATATATGCAGGGAAGGGATGTGCGTGTTTGAGAACTAAGTGTAACACAATAACCATAGATGGGGAGGTAAAGGAGACTGCACAGTATTCAAATTATTGTATTTGTAATTTTACTACTATCACAGGATGCGATTTTAGTTACTCAGCCCCAGTAGTGTCTCATCAATTCTTAAAATCCAACTTTACCCTATCACAGATAATAATTCCTACCCCCATAGGACTAAATATAAGCAGTATAAAAGAACTATTAAAACATGCAGATTTACAACGTATACTGGAAGAAACCAAAGAAAAGGGACATGAAACTCTTCTTATGATCCATCATGATGTAGAGGGGATCAAGAAAGTTTTAAAAAGGTAGAACAGGATGGAAACCATAATTGGTGGGATACTCTCTTTGGCTGGTCACCTTCTGCAACAGGAATTCTTAACACTATGGTACACCCCATTGTGATCTTATTGATCAGTTTAGGAATTTCCTTAATACTAACCATTATGTTATATTTGTGGGTTTGGAGAATGTTTAAAAGGGTAACACTTATGTATGATGCTTTATATCATTCGGGAAGACTGCTTAAGTAAAAGAATTTACTTAATTTAATAGAAAAGGGGGGATTGATATGGAGAAATAGTGTGAAATGGGGACAATGGACATTGATTGTGATTGTATGTGTCTGCTCAAGGAATGTGGGTATGGTGACTAGTCATGGGTGCGGTGTCTGGTCACATAGGCACACAGCTCTGAGGAGACAACTACAGTTTTGAGGAGATGCC
Source organism: Falco rusticolus (assembly GCF_015220075.1). NCBI lineage: Eukaryota > Metazoa > Chordata > Aves > Falconiformes > Falconidae > Falco > Falco rusticolus. The sequence goes on along the minus strand of NC_051209.1, from coordinate 17,937,079 downwards.
TGCCCCTCTTCCTCTAACAAAGGGGAGACGGGGAGACGCCTGCCCTTCTTTCTCTAACAAAGGGGCTATTTAAAAGAGAATGAGAAAAGGATGAGAGACATTCAAATGCTATCTAGAGGGAGGGAGTGCTAAGTCTCCTTGCTGGAGAAGATTGGATGGTCACAAGGACATGAATCACCTACAAACCTGCAAGACCACCACATTGCAGGCAAAGGACTGATAAGCTAATTAACATACGAAGAGGGGTTTAGGTAACGAATATGTATAGGCGTTAATTGAATATTCATTTGTTTCATTGTATAAATGTGAGATGGTTCATCACTTCGGGTATGCAGGCTTGTCGAGGAGCGATCCCCCGTGCATCTGCGCGCAATAAACATACCTACTTTATAACTTTCCAGTTATAGAGTCTAATTCCGCACGTCAGTACTAGAGCGGGTCTGAGCACGTCTCTGAATGTGAGTGCAGAGTCCGATAAAGAAAATTAACCCACCCCAGCTGCCCCGATACCCCATCCCCGAACAAAATCCCCCGACTGGACCCTAAACCGCTTGCAGCAGCAATTGAACGAATGTCATCTGCCTACTGCCAGTCGTGATCTTCGGGTCCTGACCCAGGAAGGCGTTATCCTCCACCCTGCCGCTCCCCAAAGTCGTTGGTCTGGGGTTATACGAGACGCTATATTGGAGGGAGAGTGGCAGGCTGCTTCTGCTGTTGCATGTCCCGTGTGGACCACCACTTTACCAGATGGTTCAGCAGCCGCAGCGTGGAAACCTTTTGATTGGAAGTTTATGCAGCACCTACGACAAACTGTTACACAATATGATTTACAATCAGAACCAGTCAAGTACCTGTTGAATTATTTGTTTGACTCTAAAATCATGAAACCCAGTGACTGTACTTCGCTAGCCAGATTGCTTCTTACACCAGTACAGTTCCCCGCGCCCCGCCAGCATGCCGTGCCGTGCCCCGCAGCTCCCCCCGCTCGCTCGCCCACCCACCGCCATGGATCCCCCCAGCTGCTGGCAAAAAGCAGAGTCCAGAGTTCGGTGTAGAGCTGCAGATCGCACCCCCACCGGTGGTAAGACCGCGTAGAGTAAATCGCGGCAGGACTCTACGCTAAATTCCTCTCTGTGAGAGGAGGGGTGGGGGGCACTACGGAAGGCCGCGACGAGTAAATCGCGGCAGGGCTTCTCCGAGCTGATATCCTTTCTGTGAAAGGGGAGAGCTCTGAGAAGACCGCAATGGAATTAGACGCGGCAATTAAACTGTTAACTGGCATCCTCCTTAAGAGAGGGGAGGGCGTTAAAGAGACAGAAGTGGAGACCTTAGTTCACTGGGCACGAAAAAAGAAAAAAAAGAAAAAAAAGAAAAATCCCCGAGCCTGCGTTATTGTTTAGTATTGCGGAATGGAGAGAAGTGGGAAATTGCCTCTGGGGTGGCGGTCGATAGTTAACACCCTGGAAACTACGAAAGCGAAAAAAAAAAAAAAAAAAGTAGCGGCGGCAGCCATAGAAGCATTGGGGAGAGATGTGGAGAAAAGCCGGTGGAGCAGAAGGGTGATTCACCTAAGCCTTCTCTCTTGGCTACACTTTTCGGAGTTGGGCATACTCGTCCTATGAAGGGTATGTCTGCCCCTGCGTGTTCAACAGTGCCGGAGCTTTTAGATAAGACAGCGGATAAACCGAAAGTTACTCCTCAGGAGCCTGCGGTAACTGAGCCGAACCCGGAAGAGGCAGCCGAGCCTTCCCCGGAAGGGTGGGGCAGCGAGTCCTGCTGCACCAATCACGTCAGGGCGGGCAGAAGCGCCGTGCGACGACGTACCCTCCTCGTCCTGAAACATCATCGGACGGGTTTGAGGAAGAAGGCTAGGAGAAACTTTGTGATAACAATACAGAGAAATCCTTACAAGAGGTAATAGATAAATTAAGAAACCTGGTAAAGCGAGTTAAAATGAACCTGCCTACTACTTCAATACCTGTAATTCCACCAGTTAGCCCAACTACCCCACTGATGCTGAACTCGAGAAAAGATCCAATTCTACAGCGTTGGTCTGGTGTTATTCGTGATGCTGTTTTGGATGGTGATTGGCAAGTGACCAGCTCGTTAGCTTGTCCGGTACTGATTAATTATCTTGAGGCACATAACTGGAACATGATTTATGGAAGGTTAATCATCAGATTTTAGCGATGGGAGTGTTGCAACCTGCTCTTCCACCTTTTATGATGATCCCTCAGATTTGGATAATTGTTGTGATAGGCTTGAAAGACTGTTCTGTCTTTTTCACGATTCCCTTACACCCTGATGACACACAAAGAGACTCACTAACGATAATTTGCAACAGTTCTGATCCTGGTTGCATGGCACCGAAGCCAACAGCCCTTGAACTTGTTCACCAGAACAGCGGGCTGCCCTAGAAGTTGTGTCCCGCAAGATTCAGACTGGCTAGTGTGGTCGCCGAATGGCAAATCATCCGTTATCTTTTTTGGTTTGTAATGTTGCCACTTCACCTTTTGCCCTTATTTTGCAATGGCAAAAGAAAAAGGGGGAAAATACGATGATCGTTTTAGAGTGGTTGTTTTTGCCATTGCAACCCAGACATCGTATTTTAAGATGTCTTGAAGCAGTAGCAGCCTTGGTGAGAAAAGGAAGAGACAGGATTGTTGAAATTGATAGGACTGAACTAGCAGATATCAGTATTCCAGTCTGTGGTGATGATTATGAATGGCTCCTGAGACATTCAACAGCCATACAGGAAGCTTTGATGGGTTATACAAGTGTTGTACACAACAACCAGCCAAAAGGACCTCTCTGGAAGATGTTAGAACATTACCAGTGGATTGAGAGACCATTATGCTCAAAAAGACCAATTGAAGGGCCAACAGTGTTTACAGATGCAGGACGAAAGATGAAGAAGGCTGCGTGTGTTTGGCAATCCGATAATCAGTGGCAGAAACAAGTGATCACCCGTGAACCACAGGACAACCTTCAAACCTTAGAACTGAAAGCAGTTGTTGAAAGGGCAAACCGTACCCTGCATTTTCTTCAGAGACAGAAAGTATCACAGGACATAGACGTAACTAAACGGTTGACTAAGGTGTTGTTTACCTTAACTATCTCTCCCTTACAGAGGGTAGAAAGGGACCACCTGTTGTTATACATCACCAAACAGCATGAGGGAACCAAACAACTACAGTTCCTGGTTTGCATGTTCTGTATAAAAATATGGCTTCAGGTGCATGGGAAGGACCTAATCCGGTGTTTTTTATCGGTAGAGGTTATTTTTGTATCTCCATAGATAAAGGACCTATATGGGTCCCTAGCAAGTTTGTGCGACCTGTATGTCAAGATCAGAAGACAGAAGAGAAGACTCAGAGCGAGCAGATGGAATAAACTGTCTATGTTGTAAGGGATGTAACCCGTGGGTATTGTGCCGATGTATGCTATGTGGGGTAAAACGGTTCTGTAAGCCAAAGCTTAAATGTAAATGGTGTAAAGAGTGTATGTGTTTGATTAGTAACCAGGCATGAAGCAAGAGAAAACATACGGCTAGTGTAATACTGTTGACGGCGAGGGAAGTCAAGCGGGCAAACTCAATATGAGTGATAAAGCAAGCTTCGATTTCTTACGGCGCGATTATGTCTTATATACAGTTCCAGTTAATTATGCCTATTAGTCATCTGCTGATTGGCTAAGCTCTAAAGGGTTACATTTTCATACGTCCTCCTACTTGCAGTTTCTGCGGATAGATAGCTACATTTTTTTTTTTCCTCTCTTGTCTACGCGTATTCCTTAAAGTTATTTACAACATTAGGCACAAGGTCAGTGTTTTTCTCAGCTTCCTTATCAGCATGCCTCAGCACAGCTGCAAGGCCTGCTTCAGCTAACTTACGCTAACTTTGTTTCACAAAGATCTTTAAGGGAGTCATGGCCATGATCACACAGCCATTCTGCAACATAATACTATGCTGATTGGAGACAGCATCATCAGTATCTGTGAAAGCACAGATTTGTGGGGTGGAATGTGGAAAAAAAAAAAAAAAGAAAAAAGGTGGAAATTGTGGGACTAAACATGTTTAAGTGGTGGACTTGGTTTACGGTCTTGATGAATTTTTTACCCATTGGCCAAAGTATTTTTGACATCTTGCCTAGGACAAACATATGGGTGACATGGGCAAATATCATGGGGGTAACAGGCTTTTGTTTAAGTTTGCAGCAAGCAGACAACCCCTTTAGAACTTGTTTAATTGGTATTCCCCTACAAGACAATGAAACAAATTTTGATGTTTTTTTGAATGTTAAAACAGTGGATCTGACTTCCAATCATAATGGTACATGTATGAGTCCAAATGGGCAATTTGTTTGGCCTTCTATGCATAATGCAGCCTGGCAGAAGACGGTTATTGAGAATTTAAATCGACTATATCATTTACCATTGCAGGAGTTAGACCTGTTATAAACAATAACAATTAAAACAATTTTATTTTGGGTTCAATCAATTTAAGTTGAGAAACAATGAGCAAGGATAGCGCTAGGTGCGTGGAGAACTTAATTGTTTCCACCACGCGCACACCTGAGTCCTAAAAGCAGTGTCTTTTATGCCCGGATAGCTCAGTCGGTAGAGCATCAGTCTTTTAATCTGAGGGTCCAGGGTACAACAATTACACTTATCACAGTACATTCTATTTTTCACATGAATCATGACTGCGTTTATCACAGACCTATTGGGTAGCATTGTGCCTGTTAAATACGTTAACGTAACTGCAACGGGAATGCCAGAATGCAACGACACGGTATCACCACTTCAACCCATGAATGGCACTGGAGTAATTTGGTTTGGTGAACCGTGGCGATTGTGGCTACCACGTCAAGGTGAATGGGAGTTTTATACAAGGTTTCAAAATCTAACCGGTTCACCTAATTGGGGTGAATTGAAAGCTGGAAGCCTACATGTAAATGTATCAGGGGGCTATCGGTTGCCACCAGGAGTCTTTTTGATATGTGGAGATAGAGCATGGCCAGGGATTCCTTTGAATCCTGTCGGTGGACAATGTTATTTATGGCGTTTAACTTTGTTTGCTCCACGTATGAAAAACTTATTGAAAATTACTCCACAATTTCATAGATCACGGAGGGCACTGCGCACCTTTGATGAAACATGTAATGACCGAGTCGATCTGCAGTCTGTAACAACAAATGTCTTAGCCTCCATATTTATGCCAGGAGCAATGGCTGCATTAAACGCTAAGAATATACGAAGATTAGCGTGTTGGGGAGAGAAACAATTTAATCTTATATCACAGATTTTAAGTTCGTTATCGCTTGACGTAGATAGTGTTAGGCATGCTACATTATAAAATAGAGCTGCAGTAGATTTTTTGTTATTAGCACATGGACACGGTTGTGAGGATTTTGAAGGGATGTGTTGTGTGAACCTTTCCGATCATTCCATATCGATGCACAAGAAGTTGTCACAGCTGCAGGGAAACATGAAGCATATTCTTGCTGATGATAATCCCTTTGATGAATGGTTGAGAGGATTGGGCATAACAGGTTGGTTAAAGACGTTATTGACGGAAGGAATACGCTTTGTTATAATCATTATTGTAATGCTTTTAGTTTTTAGCTGTGTTTTTTCCTGTTTAAAGAGAGTAGTTTTTAACATAACCAATCAGGCCTGGCTTGTGCAAAAGAAAAAAGGGGGAATTGTAGAAGAATGGCTGCAGAAGCGTGGCCTTAGAATCTCTGAAGATCTGCACAATCCAGGCCTGGAATTAGAATAGGCCTGTAATCAGAATTGTACTGAAGTTGCTGTGCTGAAGTTAACAAAAAAGGTAGCCTTGAGCTATTCTTGAATCCTGAGACCAAGTAATTATGTTGTGCCAACAGGCCATGGCTGTAACAAGGTACAGCTGCTGGGAAAGCAGGTGCAGGGCCAAGAAAGATAGGGAGCGGTATGGGAATATAGGGAGTAACAAACTACAAGGCTGAAGCATAGCAACACAATTAGCTACGTGGATAGAATGCTTATTTTAGTAATGATAATTAGGGGTGTGAGAACCGGGCGCGCTTAGAGACTAACAACTAATTTTATTTTTGCTTTATGAATATGCATGTGTATCGGTTCTATATAAGTAGTGTTAGAAACTAATAAAGTTGAGCAAGATGCATAACTCATATTGAGTGTCTTCTTGACTCCAGCGAACCCTTCTTCCAACACATTTTCATTTTAAAGGATTTTTAAGTCTAATCAATCTTCCTTAAAACATGAGACATTTAAAGGCAAGACGGAATAAACTCTGGTTCTTAGACAGAACTGTAGTTTGAAATGACTGCTTGAGTCCTTCTTTAGCAAGTTGACTTTCTAAAGAAATTAAGCTGATGTGATCAAGTTGTGTGTGTTAGTCTATGACTCTTTCCTGATTACATTATTGCATTGTTCAGCTAAATGTCCATCAGAATAGGAAAAAAACCATAAAGCCTCAAACAACAAAACACACATTAGCGCTGTCACCGAGGGCAAGGGTAGCTCACTTTTATTAGACACCAGAGAATCCACAGTAGTGCGAGTCATCATAAACATCTTGGCCACAAGCAAAGATTCAGCCACTGCATGCACTTTTTTAGACATCTGAACATCTAATCATCAGACACAAAGTCAGAGGAATTCCAGGTTCACCTATGCATGGCTTATAGAATAAATTCTATTTTATTTTGCAGATTGATGAGGTATTACACTCAGGATTGTAAAAATTTTTGGAATTAAAATAGGTTGAGGAGGAAGAAAGAAAAACCCCACATACCTAAATCTTAAGGAAAGATTTAATGTCAGTCTGCTTCTAAGAATTACCTGTTGGGAGGACTCCTTTTATAGTCTCACAAAACTGCAGTCTGGTTAACTTTAGTATACCATTCCTTGCCTGCCTGCTCTTTGTAGGAAAATGTACTCTCCAGTATCAATATACATGGTCAACTTCCTTAATCAGTTTGTCTTTTGAAAATGTATTTTGTGAGTATCTCACTAGCGGAATCTTTTGTATATGGGTTTGTACTGGGATAGTCATTTGAATATTTGTTATGAGTCTGTATTTTATTGTGCATTTCATTTGTTTTTTATTGAAAGCTTTCTGAAGCACTAAGAAAGATGCTGGGCAAGTGATTGAATAAAAGCAAACTCATTTCAAAACCACTCTCTGATATTTCTGCCTCTTCCCACTGCAGATATGTGCACACCCAGACTTCTGCCCTCTATTTCATAGCACACACCACTACTTTCTTTTATTTTCATCTTCTGTGAAAAGCTAAACAAGTTGTGCTGTTTCTAAAAACAACCACCATCAGAATGGTAATAGATGTGATAGAAACTGCAGTAAGTTTGTTTATTTTGAAATAAACCTTTAGAAACAGAGGATGCTCCTTATTTTCCTAAAAGTTTAGGATTTTTTTTCCATAAGATTTCTATTTGTGCAAGAAATTCTGTAGATAATAGTTAAATATCACAAAGATTTTTTGGAAACTTCTCAATTTTAAAGAAAATATTTTTGAGATCATTCTTTCTCCCTTTTTTTGTAAAAAGGAATCCTTAATAATATGCCAAATTTTTGTGCAGGAGGGAAAAATATTTTTTTCTTGAAAAGAGAATGAAATAGCAGTATGTGCTGTTTTGTGACTTGCTTTGTATTTTCCTGTGCTGTGTCTTATATAATGCCATTCCTTTAAAATGGGCTATTCCACAGACAGATGAAGTCACAGTATCCAAGTCCATAAAGATACTTCCCATTCAGACTTGTGGCCTACTCTCGCTTTCCATTGGAAATTGATTAAAGATAAACTCTTTATCTGTTCAAGAGCTTTTTACTACTGGGTGACCATGCTGCAGGTTTAAAATGCTGCACCACGTTCCAAAAAGCCATCAGTTTTGAACAGAACACCTGCTGATAAATTTACACACAAATATAGAAAGAAAAGTGAAAGACGTAGATGAATAACAAGGTCAATTTTTCTTAAATTATAAGTATATTAAGTTGTAACCACCATGGGATATAAAGAAAGCTGTTTTACTTGGTATATTGAATACTCAGACAGCTCAAGAGAATATATATAACAGAAAATAATAGGTGAAATTGCATCCTACACCATTGAATCTGTCCTCCCAGCTCTTTTTTCTAGCAATGTTGAGAATGTAGATATCTCCTGAATGTGGCCGTCCACAGTCATGTTATTGGATATTTACTCATGATGAGCCATCCCACACAACTCCCCCTTTATTCCAGATCATCCTGCTTAGAGACAAAGGAATCCTTTTATGTTTAGAATTTACTTAAAAGGTTACGTGAGCATCCATTGGCATGATAAGCTATACAATATATATCCAGCTATAAAAAGTGAACTTTATAGGAACAGCTTTTTCAGGTTTCTTTTACCCACATTTTATGGGTCCTTAACACCAATGACATGCATGTTTAGATTTACAGCAGTGATCTTATAAATGACACAACTGAATGATGAAGAGCAGAACAGTTGATCAACTTTATTAACCACACAACTTTGACCAGGTCACCTGCACTCCATCCACTGATTTATGAACTCTGTGTAAGCAAACCAAACCCAGGATTTCAAGAAAACAGTATGTCCTTGTTTCAGCTGGGATGGTCTTAATTATGTTCTTAAAAGCTAGTGTGGTGCTGTGTTTTGGCTTTGATGTGAGACTTTTCAGTTCCTCAGGCCTTGCCAGTGAAAAGGCTGGAGGGACACAAGGAATTAGGAGGGGACACAGCCAGGACAGCTGACCCAAACTAGCCAAAGAGGCATTCCATACCGTGGGATGTCATGCCTGGTATATATACCTGGGGGGTTGGCTGGGGCAGGTGGATTGTTGCTCGGGGACTGGCTGGGCATTGGTCAGTGGGTGGTGAGCAGTTGTGCTGTGCACCACGTGTTCCTTTCTTCCTTTCCCTCTGGATGTTATTCTTTCCCTTCCCCTTTTCATTATAACTGTTATTGTCATCATTATTATTGTTCTTTCATTTTTATTCTATTTCAATTATTAAATTGTTCTTATCTCAACCCTTGAGTTTGACATTCCTCTGGGTGAGGGGGGGAAGTGAGTGAGCGGCTGTGTGGTACTTAATTACCAGCTGGGGTTAAACCGACACAGTAGAACTGCTGACAAGTCAACCTCCAAAGTGCTCAGATACTAGTATTTTCTTCAGCACTTGCAAATAACAGTCATACAAGAAGCTGGGTGGGAGCGTTTATCTGCTTGAGGGCAGGAAAGCTCTGCAGAGGGAACTGGACAGACTGGATTGATGGGCTGAGGCCAACTGTATGAGGTTCAACATACAACACTACAGGCTTGGGGAAGACTGGCTGGAATGCTGCCTGGTGGAAAAGGACCTGGGAGTGCTGGTTGATGGCTGGCTGAACATGAGCCAGCAGTGTGCCCAGGTGGCCAAGAAGGCCAATAGCATCCTGGCTTGTATCAGAAATAGCATAGACAGCAGGACAAGGGAAGTGATTGTCCCCCTGTACTCAGCACTGGTGAGGCCACACCTTGAATACTGTGTTCAGTTTTGAGCCCCTCACTTCAGGAGGGACATTGAGGTTCTGCAGCATGTCCAGAGAAGGGCAACGAAGCTGGTGAAGGGTCTGGAGCACAAGTCTGATGAGGAGCGGCTGAGGGAACTGGGGCTGTTTAGCTTGGATAAAAGGAGACCTCATTGCTCTCTACAACTACCTGAAAGGAGGTTGTAGGCAGGTGGGTGTCAGTCTCTTCTCCCAGATAACTAGCAACAGGACAAGAGGAAACAGCCTCATGTTACTCCAGGGGAGGTTTAGATTGGATATTAGGAAAAATTTCTTCACTGAAAGTGTGGTCACGTATTGGAACAGGATGCCCAGGGAGGTGGGTGGAATCACCATCCCTGGAAGTGTTTAAAAAACACATAGATGTGGTGTTTAGGGACATGGTTTAGTGATGGACTTGGAAGTCCTGGGTTAACGGTTGGACTTGATGATCTCAAAGGTCTTTTCCAACCTAAATGTTTCTATGATTCTAAGTATAACTTCAGGTGGTTTTTTTTCAAGAGTAGATAGAATGATATAATTAATATACTTTGGGTGTTTTTTTAAAAAAAAAACCTAGGTTTTGCCTGCTTGTTAAAAATAACCTATGTAAACATTTGCTTGTCATCACAAATGAAGCTGTCTCTAAGTGACTAGACCAAAATGAGCCTAGTTAAAAATAAATAATAAGGTCAACATGGAGGTTGTGTTGTTTGTGGTTTAGTGATGGTCTTGGCAGTCCTGAGTTAACAGTTGGACTTGATTAACTCAAAGGTCTTTTCCAACCTAAATGATTCTATGATTCTACAATTCTATATGCTGAAGCCCAGTAAATGAACTCTTATTGTACTTTAACACCACATGGTCCAGCTGGATACAGATCAACAAAAGTACAATTCATGCTTTTTTTTTTTTTTTTAACATGGGTAAAAATCTGAGATAGATTGAAAGACTGAACAACTGTAAAGTTGTGATGCTTAATTTGTACAGAAATAAATATTTCGGTCTCACTGAACTAGAAATCCTGTAGGAACATTTTTCTCCTAAGTCTTTTGCATAACACTCGGTTCAGGAGGACCTTTTCATGACTCTACTACTTAAAGGTATGAAGAAGATGGCTGGAGGTTAAATATTCTTTGGAGAAAGCATCCTTGACCTGGCAAGGGTGTGGGGAAGGGGGTTGAACACTAAAATGAAGATCACACTGTCACCACGCAGTCTGATTTATATCTTTCCAAGAGGAAGGCACACTCAAACAAAACATCTCAAACCACTTTTGGTCAAGCTGAAACCAGAGAAATAGTTATGTGTACATGATTTTTCATATGCAGATGCAACTTCATCATCATTAATCTCTAAGCACACAAGAACCTTTAACACCATGGATATCACAGCACTGCAATGAGCTAAGGAGTGCTGCTGAGGAGTAGGAGATAATAGTTTGGTTTTGATGCCTCTACAACATTTCTTCTCCAGGAGGCCAGAATGAGTTTAAGTTTATCCAGCCAGATGTGGTCATTGAACATAGATGACTTCATCTGTGCTAGTAACTTTGAATTTTCTCTATAATCAACAAAGAGAAATAGGTGCTTTTTGGACACAATTAATTTGACTGATTTTAGATTTCAATATTAGAATGAGAAGAATCACATCATAAAACAGTGTACTTCTCTTTACTGACTGTAACACAAGCCCATGCTATTTAGTTCAAATGTATATACCTAAAAATCTCTACAGCTACAGATGATGTGTAGCATGTCTGTATAGACAGACTGTAATGGGAGTTCTAGTAAGAAAAGGTGGGACAAGGGTGTAATTAAATAAAATCTCATCTTTTCTTATAAAAAATGTAAATACAGAATATGGTAAAGTGGCTGTACAACAATTAACTGAGAGAATTAATGAGGGGGAAACCACTCCAAACAGAATGAGCACCAGGTTTGGTGTATCAGGATTCCTGTGCATACCTTGCAAATTTACAATGTGAAATTGACATAATTTGTAAGAGATGGTGGGTGTTATCCTAGAAAAAAAAAGAAAAAGCAGTCCATTTGTAATTTCCCATATGCATATTTATTGATTCAATATAGCAGTAAATTCTGCTGTTCTCTGATCAGCACCTTTGCATCGTACAAATTTTTCCCCATTTGCACAATTAGTGCTGGCAGATAAATGTGCTGGCTGGTGAAGCATCCTCTTCTGTCTTCTCCCCTGCCATGTGCACAGGCCCTCAGATATCTTGTTGAAATGCAAAGCAGGAGCATATCACTGATAGGCTAACCTGCAAACTTTGAATCATAAGCCAGTGTGAAACTGTGGTCATGTAGAGCGAGGCGGGGGGGAACACCTCTAATGCATACTCACCAATAAGGTGGACATATAGGCTATAACTTGCATGAGCTACAAAGAGATGCATGAGGTCCAGAAAACACTATTTAGGATGAACTGAACATGTGGTATGGATAGTGGTTAGGGATGCAAAATGTTTGTGTCCAAAAACATCAACATACCAACTGCTCAATAGTCCAAAAATCAGAAATTCTGAGTTCTTCAGCTTTGAACTGTTCTGTTAATTTGCATGAAAGACCTGGATTTCTCAATAGCTGTGTTCATTCATTGGTACAGCAGCTGTGCACTGTACTACAGGCTGTAAAGCTTAATGGTCATAAATTGTTCCTTATTGTTCATTCTCAGAAGAATCAAACACAAGACATATATGTTTCCTCATATAAGACAAGTTTTCCCTTGGATTCCTCTTTCTCCTACTGCAGCATGTGCCCAGAAACACAAATAAAAGAAGACTAGTCTAACGGGGATATCATCTGTTGGGGCAAAGAGGTACCACTTGGCTACTTTTCCTAGGCAACATAGGCCTCTCTGAAATAAGGAAGGGATTTTCAATTAGACATCAAATGAATAAGACACTGCTGATGCTCCATTTCTGCAGGAAGACATTAGTAATTTGTTTGTTCCAAAGGCATCACTCATATTCACACAAAATGGCATATAAATGTTAATCGAGTCAGGGGATGGGGAGTGCTTGCCAATCACGCAACTTAAGGTCAAGGTTTTTGTCTTAAAGAAGGAGTCAATGCTAGTTTTAAATTTAAAATTATTGACAGATAGCAGGTTTTTAAATGCCTGCTATAATCTGGCTTGTTTGATTCATTTTAATAAGTAACTTCTGGCAAAATGAAGGTTTCCTCATGTCTTTAAGGAAATGGAAGGGCAAAGAGGCTGGACTAATCCTGCATCCACTACAGGGAACAGGGAGCAAAATCAATTTAGACTCCCATTCCCACATAGAGACCAAACCAGTAATTTACATTCCTAGGAACACTAAGCAATTATTGGCAGTTTCAGTTTAAAAGAAAAAAAATATTAATATTAAATTCAACTTTGACTCTCTGTTCTGGAGGAACATTTTGTATGCATGTCTGTGCACAAGTTTAGTTTTGTTGTTTCTGTGCTTTACATCCTTTGATAGGTTTGGGTTTTTTTGGTTTTGTTTTTTTTAACCTTCAGACTGTAACTTTTAAATAGTATAAGGAACCTGTGATCTCTTCCTTTTTTTCCAAATGTGTCAGTTCTCCAAAAAGATCCAAAGAGCTTTGCTGTATTTATGCCTGGCTGTTGCAAGCTGGGGCCAGGGCTGACATCCCTCTCAGGCACTTCTTGCCACCACCGCAGAGGTACATGACATATTTCACATGGTCTTATTTCACAGGCAGCTTTCCAGGGGGGTGATGGATTCAGATTGCCACTAACCCAAATTTGTGACCTGAATCAGTTAAGAAGATACAAGGACTACGTCTGCTGATATCCTCAGTGAGATAAGTGAGATGAAGGGAATGATAAGGGCTGTGAGTGATCAGTGCAATCAGTGAGATACCAAAAGTTTTGCAGAAGCCTTATAGAAAGACTATGAAGTTAAACTGTTCAGGAGACATATAGTGTTTCTAGGCTACAGTGCCTGCAGTGGTAGATGAAGGAGGACACATAGATCTCATAAATGAAAGAGGCTATATGAACGTCACTCAAAATTACTTATTTCTCTCTGTTGATGAGGTCTTCCTTATAACTAACTCAGACACATAGACTGCCAAAGTTGGCTGAAATGAACACCACACTAACTGTTGATAGGAATAGTAGGAAAAAGTTTACATTGATCTCATCCTAGATCAATGAAACTATCTTCTACCCTTTCCTGTGGTTAGACTGGAGACTCACATGTGCTCTGATGGAACATATGTTGTTGGAGTATGGATATGTATGTGCAGAAGTCATGGACCTGGATACTAAGTGCTGTCTGAGCCTTTGTGGACTAGTCTCTCACTATTTCATTTCCGCACACATACTATAAAACAGATTACTAGCATTTCCATGACTCACGAGAACATTTAATGATGTCGACATGCTCAGATTAAGCAACCACACAATTATTTTAGATAGACAACATTTGAAGAATGAAGGGTTTTGACTAGTCTTGACCCACTTTAATTAGAGAGGACCATTTGACTTTATAGAAAATAGAGAAAGATGGGTAAGAACTAGGCCTCTCCAAGGAGCTATTCAGTGCAGGGTCTGACTCAACCTCCAAGAATGTAAAGACTCATCAGTTAGGTGGAATGAATCTGGACATAAAAAAATGTTATTGTGATGGAACTGTCTGTCCATTATATACATACATAGTCCTCAACAAAGAGGCCTTTGAAATGTAATCTTGACCTCTACATGTTTCGATAACATTTCACAACCCCATAACACACATGGCTGGCTCATTCATATGCCATCACCATAAGCACATGCCCTTTTTGTGATTATACTGGAAAACATACTTGCTTTCACTGAGTTGGTGTGCAACTGTATTGAACTGAGTTGCTGACAATCTCCCAGGCCACACAAAATATGCAGGGCAGGAGAATATTAAAAACCCAATAAAACTAAAAAAATTGAGCACATGGAGTAAGAAGTAATCTCAAGAAAAAGAAACAGATCCACCTTATGAAGTCATATAGTTCAAACTTTAGCTAATGCAGTACTCTTCCCCCAAAATACACTGCTTAATTTGCTGTTATTTCAAAACAACCAAAAAGCTTTGACACTCAGCTTTGATAGTTCCTGGCCTGTGTGATAGTACTTAGGGAGAAATTTTTATGGATATATAGTACCCAATTATTGGATTTTATTTATTTATTAGTATTTGTGTTATTTTTTCTTACTGCGTAATTAATTCTGAACTCCCTATGTATTTTTTTCCTTCCATGCCATCACTTCTCTTTATGGAGTTACCTAAATTCTAATAGTTAAACAGGAAAAAGATTGATGAAATGGGTTATCTTTGTATTTTTTCATGGAATAAATTAAAACACACAAAAATGAAGTCCTTACTAGTCCTGAATACTTTCTAAGTGACATGTCACTTTTTCTGCAGAGTAAATAGCAGTAAGATGGTGGGAAACTAAAAGAATATCCCAGGAGGCCAAACTGACAAATAATAATATAAAACTAATTTTTTAAAACAGTAGTAGAACAACTGCTTTGAATAAAATGAGTTCAGTCTATGAATTTCCATCCCAAGAAAAAAAAAATCTACAAGCTCCATCAGATTTGGTTAGTTACAGAAGCAGTTAAGTCATGTCAAGCAATTAATGTAATCTGCAACCTAACCACTGTGAGTTGCCTACAAGAATTTCCAATCAGCACCTTCCCCAGATAAGTGTTCACATCGTTATTGTGTCTTTGAATAAGTCTATGTCAAGACTAGAACTAGATTCAGAACTAGACTGGAAATTGGGAGAACTAAGTTCCCATCCTGTTTCCTAGTAATCAACTGTAATCTTGGGAAACAAGTTTCATTTCTCCCAGCTTCTGCTTTTATTCCCTGTCTTAATCCTTGTTAATTTTACTGGGAAATGGATAGTCTTTCAGTGGAGAGTATATTTGAATGAGTGTATGCAGAGCACTTGGCACAGTGGGATCTTTATTTTGGTGGTGACCACTGGCTGCTACTTAAATACAGATAAATAGTAACAGTCAAAGCAGCTGTCCTCCCTCCCTCATTCTACCTTCTCCTCCACCAGAAACAAACAAAACCCAAACCAGGCTAAATAAATGCATAAGTTAAAAAAAAATATCCACTCCTTATTCAGACTATTAAACCAAGAAAAAGATTAAAAAAAAAAAAAAAGGGATCTCTTCACATACTAAGGTTATATAATTTAAAATTCAAAGAGACAAAAAACATCAAATTACCCTTAAAGAAGAAATTCTGCATCCTGACTGTTTAAGCTCTTCTCTGGACTTGTGTTTCCTGGCTTCTTTCAGATGCCCATTTCATATATATAGAGATGACAAAAAACTGCCCTGGGTTTTTTGAGCATCTTAATTTATGTAGTGTCTTGTAGCCTGAAATATTATTGCTTTTTAGGAAAAGCAAAATCTAGGGCATTTCAGTAAGTGTGCAAAAATATTACTTTTGCTTTGTCTAGGGAAGCAAGAGAAGGAGTTAAAGTTAAGATGAACCAAACACATGAATGCACTGTGCCCACTGGGGTCTGGCTGTACATTCATTATACAAGGTGAGGGTCTTACTTCCATTCCTCCTAGTGTAATCTAGGTAAAGCCACCACACAATGCCTGACCTTTCCATGGGACAAGCTCCCTGCCTCCCTCCTGACATACTGCAGTAAATTTGTGTGTAATTAAACATAGTGTTCCGACACACCAGGTCTCTGTGGCTGCCTGGCCTCCTTTCTCCAGCCGACCTTTCAGATTGAATCCAGCAGAGACCACCAAGGCTGGGAAATGGCTAGCATCAGACTGCAGCATGATAATGCAAGGCATGTTTGCTCAGCTTAAAATGTACTTTTTGCTTCTCCCTCCACTTGGACTGGCAGAGCATGCATTGCACTGCATGTTCCATGTTGAATCAGGAGTGGGAGTCATGACAGAAGAGTAGGAAGGTAGCTTTGCTCCTCAGTAATGCTTCAGCTACCCCTTGGGCACGAGATCCCTCCAGGTCCCAGCCACGATGAGAATCTAGTGGGCAAAAACACTAAGTATGTGGGAAGACCAGGTCCTTCTCTAAGGAGTTCCTGATCTGAACAACCATCTTTGGAAGGATGAAGACTCTTCACAGTATGGCCCTCATAAGGTTACATGTGTTGTTGCTGGCCTGGGCTGATGTGGTCATCTATCAGACAGCATAATAAGTCTGGGTCATGAAAGTGGGAGGAGATTGGCCAGATTAAGAATCTAAAAATTAACTACAAGAACCTCCTCTAGTCCATAGGACTTCACCTAAAAAGCAGGACTTCTGCTTGTAGGAAGCTGTGTGAAAATATAATGATATGGTGCCATAAAGGGATAAGTTTATAAATACAGCTGCTTTGAAAAAAATACTATATGGCAATACTGAGCATCTAAAGACACTCTTTGGAGGTTGCAAATACCATTCTGGAAAGACTACAACAGCAAACAACTGTTGCACAGGACTTGGTTACAAGACTGAGAGTCAACTCATTTATCTTCATTCATCTATATCTACATTTGAACTAATCTTCTAGTTTTACTTTATAGTCAAAGGAGAGAAACAGAAAATTCCACACATCTGACTAGCCTGGATAGCTGTTCTGGGTAGAGGTTTCAACCATGCAGATTTATAAAGAAAGGTCAGTTAGAGAAATCCTACCCCAACTTCTTCATTTACACACTGACCAGTGAGCACCATTGCAGTGATATAAGGGGATTCCAAAGGTCCTTTAGGGCCCTGAAAGTCAGACTGCCTGTTCTAAGATATATCAACTTCAGTATATTCAAGTGAAATGACCTCTTTGTGCTTAATTTTTTCTAATAAAAAAAAAGACAATGCAACAATAATATGAAAAACTGCTCCTCTAAATTACAGTAGTATCTTACCACCAGCTATGATTAGCACTGTCTAGAATAATTGAAAGTGTGAGAAGCCTGAAAATGAACAATTTTGAAATAACATTCCTTCAAGTAAATAGTAGAGCAAATCTGGGTCCATCCCTTGGAAACATTTCTTTGCTATGGCAGATGTTTAGGACTAACTATCTGTTAGTAGGAAACATCATTATCATGCTGATTCTTTTCTGCATCAGGAATGAAGACACCACAAGGGAAAAGGCATCGCAATATACTTTCAGATCAGTTCCCATCATTAGAAATTCTGCTGTTTATCATCACCTTCCTTCACAGACAGTCCTAACAAGGAAGTAGCTGTATCTTAGGCATCTAAATGACCTTTTATGTTCAAGATTTTCAGATGCACAGATCAAACTTATTGCAAAATCTTATCACATAACCTTCCCTCTGCTTTCTCTTTACACTGTCATGTTAATAACTATCAACCCCATCTTGCTCATGATCCCATTGTCCTCTAGAAGTTTCATATTTTCTCCATCTTTATATTCCATTATTTTAATAGGGAGAGAAGTTAGATTTATAGGATGATAATTGCCAGGACCAGAAGTAATAAACAGCAAAAGACCTTTTTTTTTTTTTTGTAGTTCATCCAGCCATTTCCCTTACCAGTGTGTGAATGCTTCTTCCTGCATATGTTCCTCTGTTTTGCCCAATGTGCCTGTAAGTGTCCTCAGTAATGGATTTTCCAGCCTTTCCTTTTGGGAGACCATGGCTTGATATACTTCACTGTCAATAAGTGTTTTATTCCTGATAGTTATTGTGAATTTTTCTTTGTGTAATTGTATCCCATTACTCTTGGTTACACCCCCATGGGCCATCTTAAATAATTCTTTCCATTGTTGGCATTTTTCCCCTTCAAGTTTTTTTATTTATTTTTTGTCCTGTTAATCACCCTTTAAGAAAAATACAATCTTTCAACACCTTCATCCGTGAGATATGAAGATGTCTCTACCTCCACCAGTTAAGGTCATTCTTCCTGTTCTGAAAATCACAGAGATATCTAGGTTTCCTCTGCCTATAAACACAAAGGGTAGTTAAGAGAAAATGGATAAGCTGTAACATATAGCGGAAGGGTAAGAGCATTACAAGAAAAAGCTGAAAGAAGAGGATTTACACTAAAGTGACAAAATCCATCGAATAATCTTAAAACTATAACCGAGAGAGTTTTCTGGTACTGCTTCCTTGTGGGATCTTAGGAAAAGTGACCCACAATGAATTTGCCTGCTTAATAACCTTTACTTTATCATACATGGTGAATGATATACTGCAACACTCCTCTAAAAGATAAAATAAAACCAAAGACCTGAAATTAAAATGCAGCATTTGAGGAGTATCAAAGCAAAATACCTGGAGTGAATCAAGTAGTTTGGCTCTTTCTGCACTATCCTCCTCTCGCAAATTAGCAGTTCATAAATTTCCCTTATATAGACTCAGAAAGAAGCAAAGTTCTTGCTGGATGAAAAATCTGTTTCCTGCCCACTTTGAGTTTTAAGTCTATATTTTGCAATTTCTAAGGATCAAAAATATAGAATTTCAATTCAGTTATAAGGTGCAGATTTGGTTGGAAAGTGCATGTTAGTGTTAGATTTCAGTATCAATAGTACCATCACACTTCTTATATCACCAGGGTGCAATGAGGATTACTTAGTTAATGTCTGTAAAGGGCTAGGAAGTACTGTTTAAATGTTATTCTTCTGAGCTCTTCGGTTTTTGGGGCTGATTTCATTTCTGTTGAAATTGTCTCTAATACTTTCTTGACCTATTGATTCAGCTGCAGCACCTTTGGCAAGAGAACTCCCTTTTGAGGCTGCTGGTATTTCAGCCATTTGATTTACCCCGAGCCTGAATTAAAGCATGGGACAAGGGCTGTTTAGTTCTTCAGTCCTGGGCAAAAATCTGCAACACAAAAATAATCGAAAGAGGAGGCAGAAAACAAAGTGTATCTGTGTCAAGTCCCTCTTGCCAACTTCCTCCTTTTGCAGCTTTTGAAATGGGAGAAAGAGATGTAAATCAAATCCAACGGAGTGTTAGATAGCATAGAAATGACATTTGAAGCTGGAGTACCTTAAAGTCAATACCATTATCTCTGATATTTACTGTAGCAATGCTTGGATGAAATGGTAAAGTTCACTTATTCTTTCCATACACACTACATTGTCATATGTGCTGTTGCACATGTAGTCACAGACAGAAATTAGAATTAGCTTCACCTACACATCCAGTGTGAACTTCCATCTAAGGACATCTGCTGCTCAGACTCCTCAGAAGTGCTGTGTTGGTGGGTGAGACACTTTTAAAATATTATTTAGTTTATATATAGGTTATCTCACTCAAATGCTTATTCCAAGCATAAATTCTGGTACTATTTATGATGGGTGATTGGTGGAGAAGACTAAAATTCCTAAAAAGATATAGTATCTGAAGGGGGGCAAGTTTTGGGATCTCTTAGGTTAATACAAGATAATGCAAATCTCACTTGTACTTAGACATCTGCAATCGGACACTCAGGACATTTTGTTTTGTAGTCAATGGAAAGAAACAAGTAAGCCCTGGAAAAATGCATTTGAGTTATCAGAGATGTGTATCTCAGGATGTGATGAATCATTCTCAGGAGAGGACTATTTCTCTCCACTGACTATAAAGGGAGTCTAGCATAACTAGTCCAGACTTAGATGTCCCACTTTTGGTCTTCAAGGTTAGGACAGATGGATGTCTGTAGGGAACAGAGACAGTGGGTTGTTTGACATTGATAATGTGCAGATGTGGCCTTGCTTTGACTATGTGCAGCTGTGATCCTGCAGAAAGGTAAATAACTTTGAGGGAGTATGAGAAGAAACCCGGAGGGAACAGAAACAAAGGAGGAATGTGATCTCACCTCTAGAAGATAAGGAAACAGTGTGAACAGCAGAGAGTAGCCTATAGTGAACAGCGGCTGGGCTTGTGGACAGTAGAGTTTGACCAATAATAAAGCTTTTAGTGGTGGATGTACAGAGTATGAACTTATAAAAGCTGTAACTAACAATAAAGGTCTTTGCTTCACAACCCTTGCAAACTCCATGCCTCATACAACACAAATGGCACCCCACAGTGGGGTTTAAGTAGGAGGCTCGTGGAGCCCAAACCTGTGGTGTAGCCTGACTGAACCAGGATGTGCGGAAAATTTTGTGCACCCATCACCTACAAAACAGGTGAGCAGTCGGGAATGATGGGAGGGAAGTTATCAACAGCGTAGCCTGGACGTATTGCGACAGCTGCTTGCAACTCAGCAATGAGCTGTGGCGGGTCCACAGCTGGTGACTCTGTTAGAATGGAAACATGACAAAGTACCGGACTTTCCACCTGATGGCACTTGGCAAATTCCTGCCTGGCAAGTGTTCAACAGATGATTGTATAATGCTGCCGTGGAGGGGGACTCCGCAGTGGGAATCCATTTATCAACTTGGTGGCAAATTCTGACTACTCTGCCAAGTGTCAACTAATTCTACTAACAGTGTTAAACCAGGGGAGGCTGTAAATTCCACTGACAGCACGACTCTTCTCAACATACTATCAATGATGGTGACTCTGTCCGCACCTCCTCTGCCCCCAAAGCTCCTGTCACTGATTGCAGCAGCCCTCGCAGAACAGGACCAAGTGCGGGAACAGGACAACTCAGACAATGATTCCATTGACACTGAGAAACCTTTTGATCCAGGTCCTATAGATTTAGAAAAGGAACCAGACCTTCCCCCCCCCCCCCCCAACATGACATGACTGTGGTTTTGGGGAGGGTGAAAGGAGGTCTGGGGGATCAGTGGCAGGAATGCAAGTGGGAAGCACTTAAGCAAGGGGATTTGGGAGTCGCTATGGCATGCCCAGTATTTTATCAGACAAATCAGCCTCCAGAGTGGCATCCTGTGCAATATGAGGCTGTTAAAGAGTTAAGCAAAGCAGTGCAAGAAGGGGGTAAACATAGTACATTTGCTATGTCCCTTCTTGAAGTGATGGCAGAGTCTTATACATTCGCACCACATGATTGGAAGCCATTGCTTCACATGGTACTAACTCCGACGCAGTATATGTTGTGGTTATCTGATTTTTGTGAGCTACATGTAGTGGCCTTGATTGAAAACCTTAATCAGGGAATTGCTGTTAACTGAGCAGTTGGCTGGAGAAAATAATTGTGCCGATTCTGTGACTCAGGCAAGGTATCCCAGGGACAGCTATTTGCAAATGAAGGAGATGGCTATTAAGGTGGTCAGGATACCAGAGTCTTGCCACAGTCTTGCAGGGTCCTAGAGAGTCATATACTAACTTTATTGATCGGCTTCAGAATATTTTGCAACAACAAGTCGAGCATGAGGAAGCTCGAGGGTTGCTTTTAAGGCAACTAGCTATGATAATGCCAATGAAGATTGCAAGCGGGCATTGCAGCCCTTGCAAAACATGTGTCAAATGATTATAATGCAGAACTCACAGCAGACTGTAACTCTCAGGCTGAGTTCTGGAATGCAGCGCAGCACATTTTTGCTTCTCTAATCTCTTCTGTAGGAATAGTACACACTCTTAACTTGCTTAGTAAATTAGGCTGCTAGGTTGCTAAAGAAAGTAATACTACAAATACTGCTTTTTTTTTTTTTTGGCTTATTAGTAGATGTTGATTCTGTCCGTCATGCGTAGCTACAGAACCGAGCTGCTATTGATTTCTTATTGTTAGCAGAGGGACATGGGTGTGAAGACTTTGATGGGATGTGTTGCATGAATCTGAGTGACCACTCTGAATCAATTCACAAAAGCATACAAAACTTAAAAGCCTTAAACAAAGATCTGTAGCAGAGCCAGGGGCGGGATGCTTTTGGTCTCTTCTCATGGCTGGGAAACTTTGGGCCGTGGGTCAAAAGTATTGCAGGATTTATTATAATTGCCTTAACCACCTTATTGATGTTTGCCTTATGTCTCCCATGCCTTTTTTTCCTGTATTCAGCAATTAGTTGATCATAACATAAATCAGGTCATGGTCACCCAGCTACACACAACCTTTGCCTTGTCACAATTAACAAGCGAAAAAGAGAGGGATGTGTGAGAGGAGCATGGAGAATGTCTGACCTGGCAGGAGATGAGAGAACAGCTGGGTATTGTGAAGGAGAGTACAAAACATAAACATGGTTATCTAGTAGCAAATAGGTGTCTGCATGCTTGTAGCGATCTATAGCTATGTAACTGCATGAATGGTTTCTGCCCTAAGCCTGGTGGTACATACAGCTGGAATTTGTATCCGGGCTCAGAGATATAAATATGACCTTCTCTGTACAATAAAGTGTCTCTGATTGCTTCACAAAAAAACCCAACCAACCAACCAACCAACCAAACAAAAAACACCACAAAGCAACCAGAACATTTTGAGAAACTTTTATAGTTAACTTCTGCATTTAATTCCAGTAACAATCTAAATGTGTCCGTTCAGCTGTTTGTTTAGTTCTAAGTTTTCATTGTATGCTTTCAGGTTCTTTGAAAAGCAGCAATAACAGTTGAACAATTATTTAAAGTAAAGCTTTGTTCTACACAATTTCCACTTCCATGCTTTAGAATGGAGGCACAGTGGAACACTTGCCCAAGTGTTTCAAGAGCTTTCCAGTAGTTTTTATCTTTTTTTTTTTAGGATAGAAAATGTATTGTAACAGCTTATATATAGATTTTAGAAGTTAAACACAATTTCTTATGCTCATTTGTTTGATTAAAAGTTTCTGTTAAAATATTTTCATAAAATTTCCATAGCTTATTGCATGTTCTTATAAGTAATTATAAACCTATGCGTTTACCTCTGTATGAAATGTGCCGATAACAAAAGTTTTACATTTTGTGAACCTGATTGAAATATACAAATGTACACATAAAATAAGGCCAAAATTGGTAATTAATTGATGAGAAGGAAAAAAAAGAAAGAAAAAAAGAGGAATGAACAGTCCATAACATGTTAAAGCAACCTTTTGAAAAAAGAAAAAAAAAAACAAAAAGGGGGAATTGTAGGGAACAGAGACAGTGGGTCATTTTAACATTGATAATGTGCAGCTGTGGCCTTGCTTTGACTATGTGTAGCTGAGATCCTGCAGCAAAGAGGTAACTTTGAGCTTTTGAGCTTTGAGCTTTTTAGCTTTTTTTTGCTTTGCTTTTGAGCAAAGCAAATAACTTTGAGGGAGTATGAGAAGAAACCCGGATGAGATAGAAACAAAGAAGGATGTGATCTCACCTCTAGAACATAAGGAAACAGCATGAACAGCAGAGAGTAGCCTATAGTGAACAGCGGCTGGGCGCGTGGACAGTAGAGTTTGACCAATAATAAAGCTTTTAGTGGTGGATGTACAGAGTATGAACTTATAAAAGCTGTAACTAACTAATAATAAAGGTCTTTGCTTCACAATCCTTGCAAAGTCTGTGCCTCATACGCCTCAGATGTCACTCCAGGTTATAGTTTTTCTTTAGTAAGGAAAGATTATAGATCTTTAATACAGCAGGAGACTATGTGACAAAGGACTCCTGCAATTTCTTCCTAGTGCTCTAACAAAGCTTTGGAGTGGTCTACTTTAAACTTTTCAGAATACTGTAGAAACTAGTCATTCAACTTAGGCAGTGAAATCATTGAGTTATTTCTAAATATATGCATCAATTTCCTACTTTACCAATGGGGGTCTGCTGAGTGCCACTGAAGACTTCCAGAGAAAAAGCTGTTAATTTACCCATTGGACCACTGCTGTGCAGGTCACTATACTATTAATGGAGGAACTGAGTCTAAGGTATTTGGTCCTAATACAAGAATATCCTTTAAACCATATACTGGACACTGTTTTATATTTGTTGAACTACCTGTCATGATCTGACATATATTTCTTAAGCAAAGCAAGGTGAGGACAGATGTCCAAGTTCCAAGCAAACTCTATGTTTGAGTCCTCTTTTCAGTGAATTAATACATCTTCCCATTTACTTTTCATGATTTAAACAGCATACTGCTATACTGTCATCTCTCTTAATGCAAATCTCACCTTAACACCACTTGTGCCAAGCTGAGCTGTCCTACACTGAACTCAAACTCTCCTTCTGTAGTCATGCAGAGCACAGACCGAGAGCTCACTAAGTGTCTGGTATCTCAGACACTCGCATCATACTATTGCCACAATATTTTCTCAGAAAGGATCCAAAAGCATGGAGTAGCCTACAACAGAGATACCCAAACTTTTAGTGGTATATATGACTACTGCTGCTGGCAGTGGGTAAAGGCTATGTGGAAACTCCTAGAGCATAGCAGGGACAGTGTTTCAACCCCTTGCCTGATCAACTAAAAGACAAGAGTGTTATAGGCTGAGAGCAAATCATCCATTACAGCAAATGACTGAGACAAGAATTTATTTGAGCAGATAGGAATTCTAGGGCTATTTCAAGGGATGCCAGTGTTCTAGATGTCAGAATACTCCATACTCAAAGTGATTTAGGTGTTTTTCTCCTAAAGACCTGAAAAAAAAACCCACAAGAATACAAAAACACCCTCCTTCCCAGCTCTCAGTTTCATTCTTAAGCTCAGTTGCCTCCCTGAGAAAAGATCACTAAGATGACATCAGCTGTTTTGACTTCAAAAGGAATCCTGCTCATTTTCCTGCCTTTGTAATTTTTGTAGAGGATTGAAGACAGTGGGTTGATTAATGTTGATAATATGCAGCTGTGGCCTTGATGCGAAGGCAGTGGGTTGATTGGCATGGATGAGGTGCAGCTGTAGCTTGTTCCTGCTAAGTGGTTAAATCGCTTTGAGGAGTATAGGAAAGAATGGCTGGATGGGGAGGTGGGGGCCTGAGCTAAGGAGCAGTGTGGTTTAGCTTCTAGAAGATAGAAAAAAACAGTATGGACTGTAGAATCTTACCCATAGTAAGGCTTTGTTGTAGTTTGCCAGTTTTGCCTGTGCTGTGATAATTGATGCCCTGTGTAAGGCAAACTGATTTCGACTCAAATGGCAACAAATGATGCTCAATGTGCAGCTTGCTGATTTGGATATTTGAAGTTTTGGGTGGTGATGATGGTGCCTGATGTAGCTGAGACAAGCAGGGAGAACCTGTGATCCAGATCATGTAACAGGTACTGTGAGAGGTGAGCTGTTGATGACTAATTGATAGGGCTGTGTTGCAATATTTGCTGTCCACTGTAACTCAAGCTTCAACTATTGGTGCCCAATGAAGCTGGGGACTAATCAATATGTGTGTGCAGATTTCAGCAGAGGAAAATTCTATATTAACAATGCTTATGAATATATTTGAAAAAAAAGGTAAAGTATGAAAAGATGGCAATAAGAACTTTGCTAGTGTGGTGTAAATTAAACGGTGTGCTAGTTAGGCTGAAAAATGTCTCTAGCATTCAGACATGGCAAGGTACTAGAAAGTTACTTTTTGAGGCTGCCTTGAGGGGGGGCAAAGTTGCAACAGCATTGTTAATATGGAGATGATTGGTCTTACGTTTACTAGAACAATCAGAAGTGGACAGGGAGACAAAGGCTGCAGTTGAAGCAGCAACATCCCTGGTTGCAGGGATGATGCATGATAAGGTGCCTGTGGTGCTGCCAGATTCTCTACCATTGCCTGATTCATGAAGTCAGGGCTGGTGGGAGGAGTGGAGCGGTGCTGGGTTAAGCAGGCAGAGATGGTTCCCTTCTGGGCGGCAGGGGGATCCAGCCATTGTCCCACTGCTTGACTGTGACCCTGAGCCACCTCTGATGGATTTACTGGAGGAGACCTTGGGTCATGTTCAACAACAGGTCTAGGTTACAGCATTGGCACCAAATCCTGCCAAATTCTGGAGGAAGATGCAGGAACATGAACTTGTAGTGATATGGAGAAATAGTGTGAAATGGGGAACAATGGACATCGACTGTGATTGTATATGTCTGCTCGGGAATGTGGGTATGGTGACTGGTCATGGGTGCGGTGTCTGGTCACATAGGCACACAACCTTGAGGAGATGCCTGCCCTTCTTCCTCTAACAAAGGGGCTATTTATAAAAAGGATGAGAAAAGGATGAGAGACATTCCAATGTTATCTAGAGGGAGGGAGTGCTAAGTCTCCTTGCTGGAGAAGATCACATGGTCACAAGGACATGAATCGCCTACAAACCTGCAAGACCACCACATTCCAGGCAAAGGACTGATAAGCTAATTAACATAGGAAGCAAGAGTGAGTGAGTTTAGGTAACGAATATGTATACGCGTTAATTGAATATTCATTTGTTTATTGTATAAATGTGAGATGGTTCATCACTTCGGGCATGCACGCTTGTGGAGGAGCGATCCCCCGTGCATCTGCGCTCAATAAACATACCTACTTTATAACTTTTGAGTTACAGAGTTTAATTCCGTATGTCATTTTGGCGAGCCAGGCAGGAGGATTTCTGCTCGGCTGAGGGACCAGCTGCGGAGCGGACGCTCCTAGGCGCGCCCCGAGAGATTTCCTCGGAGGAGCCTCCTCTTCTCAGCTGTTCACCCGGGAGCAGAAGAGAAACCCCTGGATCCACGGATAAAACGGTATGTTTAGAAACGGGGCGGCTGGTGAGATGCATGGAGACGTCCGGCGCGCAGCGTAGTCCCCAAGAGGAAAGGTACCTTGGGAGGGGGTTTGCTGACCAAGGGGTGGCCGCTAGCGATCTTGAGGGCAGATCGAGCAAACCCGAGGTTACTGCCATTCCTAAAAGCCTGGAGGCCTCGTGACGGAAAGCGGGGGGCGGGACGGAATAAGGCGGAATCTCACAGTAACAAGAGGGACCTCATAGCAAAAGTAAAAGGGAAACTTTTACGTCGGGGAAAAAAAAAAGGGGAATCTAAAAACTTCCTTTAGGTTGTCTTAAGAATTGGGGAATTCCTAGAATGTAACAACTGAAATAGCGCTCTGTGTCTTGTTTGTTCTGTGTGTTGTCTTGTTACATGTTCAAAATTGGAGTTATGAAATGTATGTTGAAAAATAATAATATTCTGGTAATTCTAGGCAAATACCGGAAAACTTAACACTCTGCTTAAGACCAGGAAAAATTTGGGGTTTTGTTTGTTGTTTGTTTTTTGGCAATTGTTCATTGAAATGCATACTTTGTGAACTGTTAGTGTTCCTAAAAGTTGTTACACGGTACCGTGCACTTATGTACATACTGCTTGTGTGACTGAGGGCTGCCCGGAGAGTGTGAATGGTGTGATTGAGATGCACATTTTCATTTTCCGTGTATAGCTTAATTATTTTGACTGAGTGTGAGTGCAAGAGTGCTTGAGACACGCGTTTGAGTGCAAAACGAGTAAGGAGCTCTATCCGCGTTTCCGACCTTGGGTGGCTAAGGCGGCCGGAGAAAAACAAAGTAATTAAAATTGCGAAATAGGAAATGGAAGGAGTAAGCCCTGTGAAAAATCGCCCTTGGGTTGTATATTAAAACATTGGAGAGATATCGTAGGACAGGGTGGTACCGAAAATAGAAGGAAATTGGTTAAATATTGTAATCAGTGGTGGCCTTTGTATAAATTGGGGAGTGATGCGAAATGGCCTCAGGAGGGAGGAACGTTAGATTATAACACTCTCCTGCAATTAATGTTGTTTCTGAGAAGAGAGGGAAAATGGGACGAAGTATCATATGCAGACATGTTCTTTGTCCTCCGGGACAAACCTGAGTGGCAAAAGGACTGTGGATTAGTACCCCCTCGGGATCCTATGGTACTAGCACTAGAAAGAGTGTGGGGTTATCATCACATGATCATTGATTATGGCTCTAGAAAAGGATGGGGGAAAAAAACCTGAGACCTAAGCTAGAAAGATGTTCTTGTTGAAATTTTTGTGTTAAAAAGCTCAGGTTGTGGCTCCTTCTGTGGAGCAACCAGAATGAAACACATAGTGATATGGAGAAATAATGTGAAATGGGGATAATGGACATGGATTGTGATTGTATGTGTCTGCTTAAGGAATGTGGGTATGGTGACTAGTCATGGGTGCGGTGACAACCACAGTTTTGAGGAGACGCCTGCCCCTCTTCCTCTAACAAAGGGGAGACGCCTGCCCCTCTTCCTCTAACAAAGGGGCTATTTAAAAGAGAATAAGAAAAGATGAGAGACATTCAAATGCTATCTAGAGGGAGGGAGTGCTAAGTCTCCTTGCTGGAAAAGATTGGGTGGTCACAATCACCTGAAGAAGATCGGGTGGTCACAAGGACATGAATCACCTGAAGAAGATCGGATGGTCACAAGAACATGAATCACCTACAAACCTGCAAGACCACCACATTCCAGGAAACGGACTGATAAGCTAATTAACATACGAAGCGGGGTTTAGGTAACAAATATGTATAGGCGTTAATTGAATATTCATTTGTTCATTGTATAAATGTGAGATGGTTCATCACTTCGGGTATGCACGCTTGTGGAGGAGCGATCCCCCGTGCATCTGCGCGCAATAAACATACCTACTTTATAACTTTCGAGTTATAGAGTCTAATTCCGCACGTCAGTTTGGCGAGCCAGGCAGGAGGATTTCTGCTCGGCTGAGGGACCAGCTGCGGAGTGGACGCTCCTAGGCGCACCCCGGGAGATTTCCTCGGAGGAGCCTCCTCTTCTCAGCTGTTCACCCGGGAGCAGAAAAGAAACCCCTGGATCCACGGATAAAACGGTATGTTTAGTAACGGGGCGGCTGGTGAGACGCACGGAGACGTCCGGCGCGCAGCGTAGTCCCCAGGAGGAAAGGTACCTTGGGAGGGAGTTTGCTGACCAAGGGGTGGCCGCTAGCGATCTTGAGGGCAGATCGAGCAAACCCAAGGTTACTGCCATTCCTAAAAGCCCGGAGGCCTCGTGACGGAAAGCGGGGGGCGGGACGGAATAAGGCAGAATCTCACAGGAGCAAGAGGGACCTCACAGCAAAAGTAAAAGGGAAACTTTTGCCTCGGAAAAAGAGGAAGCTAAAAACTTCCTTTAGGTTGTCTTAAGAATTGGGGAAGACAGGCGTTTGAGTGCAAAACGAGTAAAAGCTCTATCCGCGTTTCCAACCTTGGGTGGCTAAGGCGGCCGGAGAAAAACAAAGTAATTAAAATTGCAAAATGGGAAATGGAAGGAGTAAGCCCTGTGAAAAATTGCCTTTGGGTTGTATATTAAAACATTGGAGAGATATCGTAGGACAGGGTGGTACCGAAAATAGAAGGAAATTGGTTAAATATTGTAATCAGTGGTGGCCTTTGTATAAATTGGAGAGTGATGCGAAATGGCCTCAGGAGGGAGGAACGTTAGATTATAACACTCTCCTGCAATTAATGTTGTTTCTGAGGACAGAGGGAAAATGGGGTGAAGTATTATATGCAGACATGTTCTTTGTCCTCCAGGACAAACCTGAGTGGCAAAAGGACTGTGGATTAGTACCCCCTCGGGATCCTATGGTACTAGCACTAGAAAAGAGTGCGGGATTAACATCACCTGATCTTTGATTGTGGCTCTAGAAAGGATAGGGAAAAACTGAGACCTAAACTAGAAAGATGTTCTTGTTGAAATTTCTGTGTTTAAAAGCTCAGGTTGCGGTTCCTTCTGTGGAGCAACCAGAATGAAACACGTTGTAAGATCTAAAAACTTGTACTATGTATGTAAAACCTGAGGCATGCGTGTGTGTGTGAAGAATCAAAGACCCTGTGAAAGTGTTGAAGTATTGGGGTGAGTTTGTACAAACCCCTGTACCCCCTCGAAGGTGCGACTGAATCATGCTGGGATGCATGGCAGGATGTTTTCTGTTTGCCTGCAACGGCATGATACGTAATAACAACAGACTTAAAGCAACAAGTAGCAGATTTGCATTCAGGGTAAGAAAGAGTTAAAACAGAAGTGCTGCTGCAGAGGCAGGTTTGTGTAACCTGCAGAGCAGGAAGAGCATCTCCTGCCCCAAACCCTTCTGCTGGTGAGGAGGAGGGGTTGCTATTGCTGACAATTGAGCAGAAGGACCTGACAATGTCACCCCAATTGCTGCAGCATTTGCAGTACAACAGGACCGGTAAGGGCCCTTCTAGGGCAGGGAATGGGTATGAGGTGGAATTTTAGTGAATACAAAACCAACTTACTTGTTAAACTTCAGTAAAAATAAATAAATAAATAAATTTGTTACAGTTGTGGGAGCTGCTGGCCACCAGGAAAACATCCTGAAACCTTTAAAGTACAAACTAAAAAAACAAATAAGAAGGCCAAATTCACTAAAATCTTTGTTGGGATGAGATTTATTAGAACATCTAGACGTTTAAAGAAGGAGAAATGAAATTAAAAGTTAAATATGATCAAGTAATTGAAATATTGAGCTTATCTTTAATTCAACAGAAAAGAGGAAAAGAGGACCTCCCTGAAGCAAGAGAAATTTTTAACCAGGTGTATCTGAAAATAAATTCCAGGAAAGGTGAAAAATGCTTTACCTGATACAGTAAAATGATAAGGGGGAGGCTTGCCCAGTTCAGATAAAAACAATATCCCTTGCTCAGCAAGGCTGTGGGGATATTGGCAGAAAAAGTGAAATAAAATACACTCTGTAGTAGTTCTACTAATGTAAATCTGTGTTCTTTGCCATGACAGTGACTTGTTATGGGATGTGCAGATGAAACTGCATTGACAATGAAATACAAGGAATAAGGTTGGTCAGGTGCCTCCTACCATAGTCAAGGGCAAGACTGGGTTGGCCTCGGTGTTTGCCACCAAGAAGAATCTTGAGCTCCGCTGTTGGCTGCAACCCAGCAGGCGTTGAGCGGTGGGAACAAATGCCATGCCAGACCTTGATGTGAGGAATGGCCCCCTCTGTTATAAGAGGGTTACCCAGGAAGGAAGAACATAAGATGGCCCATAGAGGCACTGATTTGGAAATTGGAAACTGCCTGGCTGACCATGAGGCCAGACAAGTAACAGAGGAGGTAGGAAAGGAGGAATTATCCTTAATACCAGATGATAAAATCCAAACTGTAAGTACAGATCAAGAGCCAAACTATTCTAAAGAAAACTTAAAGGTAATTCAGGACATGAATTATAAAATAAAATTAAGTAAGTGGACTTATTTAAGGGATGGTTGTATAGTGGTACCATCCAATTTAATATGGACCACAGCCCTATTATTAATAAGACGCATTGGGGAGCTGATACTTTATATAAAAGTCTAAATCAGAAATTGAAAGGGCGAAACTTGTATACTGTAATAAAACAGGTGACTCAGCAATGTGAAATGTGTTTACGCAATAATCCCAATACAGCAAATAAAATAAAACTAGGGAACATTAGCAGAGGGAGTGTTCTAGGGCAACATTGGCAGATCGATTTCTCAGAACTTCCTAGAAAAGGGGGGTATCGATATTGGTACTAATGGATACCTTTTCAGGTTGGCCAGAAGCCTTCCCATGCAGAACTGCTTAAGCCCGGGAAGTGACCAAAATACTACTCCAAGAGATAATACCTAGATTTGGAGTCCCAGCGGTAATGTCCTCGGATAGAGGACCACATTTTGTGTCCAGAATAGTGCAACAGATTAGCCACCATCTAGGAATAGATTGGCAATTACATACCCCATACCGACCACAATCGAGTGGCCAGGTGGAAAAGATGAATCATCTAATCAAACAACAGATTGTCAAGTTAGGCCAAGAAACAAATCTAACTTGGCCCCAGTCTTTGCCATTAGCTCTTACACGAATTCGAACTAGACCGAGAGCAAAAGAGGGGCTTAGCCCATTCGAAATTTTATATGGACGACCCTATGGGGTACAAAAGGGGATGTCTTCACAGATTGGTGAAGAAACAATGACTTCCTATATGGTGGCACTAAACAAACAATTAATAAGAATTGAGAAGCATGTGATGGGAACACGCAGTAGGGGTCTGGATGGACCTGTTCACGATATACAACCAGGAGACTATGTATACGTTAAGTGTTTTGCAGATAAAACCCTGGAACCACAGTGGACCGGACCTTTTCAAGTCCTACTCACCACCTACACTGCAATCAAGGTTGAGGGACAGAATTCTTGGATTCACCATACCCGGATTAAGAAAGCCCCTGCAACTTCTTGGAAAGTAACCCCAGTTAAAAAAGAACTGAAACTCAAATTTACTCGGACAAATGGGAACAATGTGGGTGGCAAGTAAGTGAACCTGAGCGGTTGCGGATCCACCATATGGGAAGGGCACCACAACAAACAATATAGAACAAGAGTCGGGGACTGAGCCAGTGGCCAGGCTCGCCCAACTTGTTATCAGTAAGCCCCAACTCAAACAAAGATATTTTTGATCTAAACAGATTTTAACGTTTAGATTCTTAAAATGATCAATAGTGGGTTTAAACCATTTGTGTTTTTTTGTACCCTCTCTCTTGCCTACAACCAAGAGTCTGATAATTGGCCTTGGAATCATGCTCAGAAAAAACACACTGGAATAATGGGAAAGGTGGACTCAAAGACGAAACTAGCTATGGTGGTTTTTTCTGAAAATGAGGTGTACCAAAGGAATCAATGGGATCGGGAGGATGTACACAAAGTCGACCGATTATGGGGAAAATTAGGAGATAAGATAAAAGTAGGATGTCAAACATATAATGAAAAGGATAACACCAAGATTTCGGGAGACACCCAGATTAATGTCAGAAAGGTAGATAAGGAATTTACCCTTCTAAATACAACCATGTGCTTTAATTCACGGGAATGTTGGCACAATTTTACCTTAACCGAGCCCATCTTTATAATATGCCTAGGAAAGGAATCCCCAAGAACAGCTCTGACTTATAAGATCAAAATAACAATCATGCTAACCACTGTTCCTACCACCACCACAGTTACAACAACCCCATTAATTAACTAAACCAGATCCAAAGATGTATACAATTGGACCATATGTAATCAGAAATACAGGTCAGCAACAAATGTTGTTTAACCCAGAATGGTCTCTTAAAAGAATAGAGTTAAAAATACAAGTCA
The DNA here is from genome assembly GCF_015220075.1 of Falco rusticolus. Taxonomy (NCBI): domain Eukaryota; kingdom Metazoa; phylum Chordata; class Aves; order Falconiformes; family Falconidae; genus Falco; species Falco rusticolus. The sequence goes on along the minus strand of NC_051209.1, from coordinate 17,903,620 downwards.
ATGTTTCTGATGTTAAGCCATCCTGTTCCCCCTTCTTACGAACCTCTTATGAGGGATGGACAACTTGGTTAAGAAAAAGGGGAAATATTTATCGAAACAGAATAGTGAGAGATGTAACTGGAATGTTGGGAACAGGACTCGGAGTATTAAATTCCATAGACTCAGAGGTGATAATGAATAAACTAGCCGCCACCACGGCCGATCTATCAAAACTACAACAACCACTAAAATCTTCATTATTAGCATTAGGGGCACACCAATGGTTGATATCGAAGGTACTCCCCAGGTGGGAACAAACATGGAAGATCATCAGCTTATCACTAAGGTGTTAGGTGGTTTACAGGACGACGTCGCCCCGGCTCTAAGTTGCATCCAAGCCCAAATGTGGATGCAATCAATAGCTGCATCCATAATAAGAGAAGGAGAGGAAGGCATATTTCCTACAGAAATTCGAAAGATGGTTTGGGACAGTGCTACGGAGGTAGAAAGAAAACTCCAGTCATGGTGGAATATGGTGAACTTTACCTATGACCCCAACACACACACCATCACAGCTTTTGTGTTAACCATACATAATGCAGTAATAATTACCATACACCCCATTGTAGCCCTTGGAATTAACCATAATGGGGTGCTCCTATACCCTTTTGAACATAGAACATGGGCCAGAAAGATAGGCGACAAGTGGCAAACAGTAGATTTAGAATCTTGTATTATGCGAGAGCAGCAGGGCTTCCTCTGTGAAAGCAATACTATCATGGCTCAGGATACTTGTTTAGATACAGATCAGAAAATATGTCATTTCGAGGCCCGACCAAATGCAAACTTGAAAACAGTAATTATATATGCAGGGAAGGGATGTGCGTGTTTGAGAACTAAGTGTAACACAATAACCATAGATGGGGAGGTAAAAGAGACTGCACAGTATTCAAATTATTGTATTTGTAATTTTACTACTATCACAGGATGCGATTTTAGTTACTCAGCCCCAGTAGTGTCTCATCAATTCTTAAAATCCAACTTTACCCTATCACAGATAATAATTGCTACCCCCATAGGACTAAATATAAGCAGTATAAAAGAACTATTAAAACATGCAGATTTACAATGTATACTGGAAGAAACCAAAGAAAAGGGACATGAAACTCTTCTTATGATCCATCATGATGTAGAGGGGATCAAGAAAGTTTTAAAAAGGTAGAACAGGATGGAAACCATAATTGGTGGGATACTCTCTTTGGCTGGTCACCCTCTGCAACTGGAATTCTTAACACTCTGGTACACCCCATTGTGATCTTATTGATCAGTTTAGGAATTTCCTTAATACTAACCATTATGTTATATTTGTGGGATGGAGAATGTTTAAAAGAGTAACACTTATGTATGATGCTTTATATCATTCGGGAAGGCTGCTTAAGTAAAAGAATTTACTTAATAGAAAAGGGGGGATTGATATGGAGAAATAATGTGAAATGGGGATAATGGACATGGATTGTTATTGTATGTGTCTGCTTAAGGATTGTGGGTATGGTGACTAGTCATGGGTGTGGTGACAACCACAGTTTTGAGGAGATGCCTGCCCCTCTTCCTCTAACAAAGGGGAGACGCCTGCCCTTCTTCCTCTAACAAAGGGGCTATTTAAAAGAGAATAAGAAAAGATGAGAGACATTCAAATGCTATCTAGAGGGAGGGAGTGCTAAGTCTCCTTGCTGGAAAAGATTGGGTGGTCACAATCACCTGAAGAAGATTAGGGTGGTCACAAGGACATGAATCACCTGAAGAAGATCGGATGGTCACAAGAACATGAATCACCTACAAACCTGCAAGACCACCACATTCCAGGAAACGGACTGATAAGCTAATTAACATACGAAGCAGGGTTTAGATAACGAATATGTATAGGCGTTAATTGAATATTCATTTGTTCATTGTATAAATGTGAGATGGTTCGTCACTTCGGGTATGCACGCTTGTGGAGGAGCGATCCCCCGTGCATCTGCGCGCAATAAACATACCTACTTTATAACTTTCGAGTTATAGAGTCTAATTCCGCACGTCAATAGTAAGATAAGAACTTGTACTAATGTATGTAAAACCTGAGGCGGGGTGGGGGTTCAAAGACCTTGTGAAAGTGTTAAAGTGTTGGGGTGAGTTTGTACAAACCCCCGTACCCCCTCGAAGGTGCGACTGAATCATGCTGGGATGCATGGCAGGGTGTTTTCTGTTTGCCTGCAAAGGCATGATATGCAAGAACACAGGCTTAAAGCAACAAGGAGCAGATTTGCATTCAGGGTAAGAAAGAGTTAAAACAGAAGTGCTGCTGCAGAGGCAGGCTTGTGTAACCTGCAGAGCAGGAAGAGCATCTCCTGCCCCTAATCCTTCTGATGGTGAGGAGGAGGGGGTTGCTGTTGCTGACAATTGAGCAGAAGGACCTGACAATGTCACCCCAATTGCTGCAGCATTTGCAGTACAACAGGACCGGTAAGGGCCCCTTTAGGGCAGGGAATGGGTCTGAGGAGAATAAAGGTGAATCTTTGATGGGAAATTTAGATGTTTGAAAGTTGGTTATGAAAGATTTGTCAGGATGATCTACTAGGACTAGATAAAGGTTCGAGTTACTAGGTAATCGTGATATAAAGCGAGATCGCCTTAAGCTAAAGAACCATCAAGGGGTTCTGGTGAACTAGTGGCTAGGAAAAATGAGGTGGAATTTTAGTGAATACAAAACCAACTTTTTTGTTAAACTTCAGTAAAAAAACAAAATAATAATTTGTTACAGTTGTGGGAGCTGCTGGCCACCAGGAAAACATCCTGTAACCTTTAAAGTACAAACTCGGAAAACAAATAAGAATGCCAAATTCACCAAAATCTTTGTTGGGACGAGATTTATTAGAACATCTAGACGTTTAAAGAAGGGGAAATGAAAGTAAAAGTTAAATATGATCAAGTAATTGAAATATTGAACTTATCTTTAATTCAACAGAAAAGAGGAAAAGAGGACCTCCCTGAAGTAAAAGAAATTTTTAACCCGGTGTATCTGAAAATAAATTCCAGGAAAGGTGAAAAATGCTTTACCTGTTACAGTAAAATGATAAGGGGGAGGCTTGCCCAGTTCAGATAAAAACAATATCCCTTGGTCAGCAAGGCTGTGGGGGATATTGGCAGAAAAAGTGAAATAAAATACACTCTCTAGTAGTTCTACTAATGTAAATCTGTGTGTTTTGCCATGACAGTGACTTGTTATGGGATGCGCAGATGAAACTCTGCATTGACAACGCAGTACAAGGAATAAGGTTGGTCAGGTGCCTCCTACCATTGTCAAGGGCAAGACTGGGTTGGCCTCTGTGTTTGCCACCAAGAAGAATCTTGAGCTGTTGGCTGCAACCCAGTAGGCGTTGAGCGGTGGGAACATATGCTGTGCCAGACCTTGATGTGAGGAATGGCCCCCTCTGTTAGAAGAGGGTCACCCAGGAAGGAAGAACATAAGATGGCCCATTGAGTCACTGATTTGGAAATTGGAAACTGCCTGGCCGGCCATGAGGCCAGACAAGTAACAGAGGAGGTAGGAAAGGAGGAATTATCCTTAATACCAGATGATAAAACCCCAACTGTAAGTACAGATCAAGAGCCAAACTATTCTAAAGAAAACTTAAAGGTAATTCAGGACATGAATGATAAAATAAAAATAAATAAGTGGACTTATTTGAGGGATGGTCGTATAGTGGTACCATCCAATTTAATATGGACCACAGCCCTATTATTAATAAGACGCATTGGGGAGCTGATACTTTATATAAAAGTCTAAATCAGAAATTGAAAGGGTGAAACTTGTATACTGTAATAAAACAGGTGACTCAGCAATGTGAAATGTGTTTACGCAACAATCCCAATACAGCAAATAAAATAAAACTAGGGAATATTAGTAGAGGAAATGTTCCAGGGCAACATTGGCAGATCGATTTCTCGGAACTTCCTAGAAAAGGGGGGTATCGATATTGGTACTAACAGATACCTTTTCAGGTTGGCCAGAAGCCTTCCTGTGCAGAACTGCTAAAGCCCGGGAAGTGACCAAAATACTACTCCAAGAGATAATACCTAGGTTTGGAGTCCCAGCGGTAGAGTCCTCGGATAGTGGACCACATTTTGTGTCCAGAATAGTACAACAGATCAGCCACCATCTAGGAATAGTTTGGCAATTACATACCCCATACTGACCACAATCGAGTGGCCAGGTGGAAAAGATGAATCATCTAATCAAACAACAGATTGTCAAGTTAGGTCAAGAAACAAATCTAACTTTGCCCCAGTCTTTGCCATTAGCTCTTTCACGAATTCGAACTAGACCGAGAGCAAAAGAGGGGCTTAGCCCATTTGAAATTTTATATGGACGACCCTATGGGGTACAAAAGGGGATGTCTTCACAGATTGGTGAAGAAACAATGACTTCCTATATGGTGGCACTAAAGAAACAATAAGAATTGAGAAGCATGTGATGGGAACACACAGTAGGGGTCTGGATGGACCTGTTCACAATATACAACCAGGGGACTATGTATACGTTAAGTGTTTTACAGATAAAACCCTGGAACCACAGTGGACTGGACCTTTTCAAGTCCTACTCACCACCTACACTGCAATCAAGGTTGAGGGACAGAATTCTTGGATTCACCATACCCAGATTAAGTAATCCCCTGCAGCTTCGTGGAAAGTAACCCCAGATAAAAAAGGACTGAAACTCAGATTTACTCGGACAAATGGGAACAATGTGGGTGGCAAGTAAGTGAACCTGAGCGGTTGCGGATCCACCATATGGGAAGGGCACCACAACAAACAATATAGAACAAATGAGTCTGGGACTGAGCCAGTGGCCAGTCTTGCCCAACTTGTTATTAGTAAGCCCCAACTCAAAGAAAGATATTTTTGATCAAAACAGATTTTATATGTATATATGAGGAATGTTTAGATTCTTAAAATGATCAATAGTGGGTTTAAACCATTTGTGGTTTTTTGTACCCTTTCTCTTTCCTACAACCAAAAGCCTGATAACTGGCCTTGGAATCATGCCCGAAAAAACCACACTGGAATAATGGGAAAGGTGGACTCAAAGACGAAACTAGCTATGGTGGTTTTTTCTGAAAATGAGGTGTACCAAAGGAATCAATGGGATCGGGAGGATGTACACAAAGTCAACCGATTATGGGAAAAATTAGGAGATAGGATAAAAGTAGGGTGTCAAACATATAATGAAAAGGATAACACCAAGATTTCGGGAGACACCCTGATTAATGTCAGAAAGGTAGATAAGGAATTTACCCTTCTAAAAACAACCATGTGCTTTAATTCACGGGAATGTTGGCACAATTTTACCTTAACTGACCCCATCTTTATAATATGCCTAGGAAAGGAATCCCCAAGAACAGCTCTGACTTATAAGATCAAAATAACAATCACGCTAACCACTGTTCCTACCACCACCACAGTTACAACAACCCCATTAATTAACTAAACCAGATCCAAAGATTTATACAATTGGACCATATGTAATCAGAAATACAGGTCAGCAACAAATGTTGTTTAACCCAGAATGGTCTCTTAAAAGAATAGAGTTAAAAATACAAGTCAATGTTTCTGATGTTAAGCCATCCTGTTCCCCCTTCTTACGAACCTCTTATGAGGGATGGACAACTTGGTTAAGAAAAAGGGGAAATATTTATCGAAACAGAATAGTGAGAGATGTAACTGGAATGTTGGGAACAGGACTCGGAGTATTAAATTCCATAGACTCAGAGGTGATAATGAATAAACTAGCCGCCACCACGGCCGATCTATCAAAACTACAACAACCACTAAAATCTTCATTATTGGCATTAGGGGCGCACCAATGGTTGATATCAAAGGTACTCCCCAAATGGGAACAAATAAACATGGAAGATCATCAACTCATCACTAAGGCATTAGGTGGTTTACAGGATGACGTCGCCCCGGCTCTAAGTTGCATCCAAGCCCAAATGTGGATGCAATCAATAGCTGCATCCATAATAAGAGAAGGAGAGGAAGGCATATTTCCTACGGAGATTCGAAAGATGGTTTGGGACAATGCTACGGAGGTAGAAAGAAAACTCCAGTCATGGTGGAGTATGGTGAACTTTACCTACGACCCCAACACACACACAATCACAGCTTTTTGTATTAAACATACGTAATGCAGTAATAATTACCATACACCCCATTGTAGCCCTTGGAATTAACCATAATGGGGTGCTCCTATACCCTTTTGAACATAGAACATGGGCCAGAAAGATAGGCGACAAGTGGCAAACAGTAGATTTAGAATCTTGTATTATGCGAGAGCAGCAGGGCTTCCTCTGTGAAAGCAATACTATCATGGCTCAGGATACTTGTTTAGATACAGATCAGAAAATATGTCATTTCGAGGCCCGACCAAATACAAACTTGAAAACAGTAATTATATATGCAGGGAAGGGAAGTGCGTGTTTGAGAACTAAGTGTAACACAATAACCATAGATGGGGAGGTAAAGGAGACTGCACAATATTCAAATTACTGTATCTGTAATTTTACTACTATCACAGGATGCGATTTTAGTTACTCAGCCCCAGTAGTGTCTCATCAATTCTTAAAATCCAACTTTACCCTATCACAGATGATAATTCCTACCCCCATAGGACTAAATATAAGCATTATAAAAGAACTATTAAAACATGCAGATTTACAATGTATACTGGAAGAAACCAAAGAAAAGGGACACGAAACTCTTCTTATGACCCATCATGATATAGGAGGGGATCAAAAAAGTTTTAAAAAAGGTAGAACAGGATGGAAACCATAATTGGTGGGATACTCTCTTTGGCTGGTCACCCTCTGCAACAGGAATTCTTAACACTATGGTACACCCCACTGTGATCTTATTGATCAGTTTAGGAATTTCCTTAATACTAACCATTATGTTATATTTGTGGGTTTGGAGAATGTTTAAAAGGGTAACGCTTATGTATGATGCTTTATATCATTCGGGAAGACTGCTTAAGTAAAAGAATTTACTTAGTTTGATAGAAAAGGGGGGATTGATATGGAGAAATAGTGTGAAATGGGGACAATGGACATTGATTCTGATTGTATATGTCTGCTCAAGGAATGTGGGTATGGTGACTGGTCATGGGTACGGTGTCTGGTCACATAGGCACACAGCCTTGAGGAGATGCCTGCCCTTTTTCCTCTAACAAAGGGGCTATTTATAAAAAAGAATGAGAAAAGGATGAGAGATATTCCAATGCTATCTAGAGGGAGGGAGTGCTAAGTCTTCTTGCTGGAGAAGATCAGATGGTCACAAGGACATGAATCACCTACAAACCTGCAAGACCACCACAGTCCAGGCAAAGGACTGATAAGCTAATTAACATACAAAGGGAGAGTAAGGGGGTTTAGGTAACTGATATGTATAGGCGTTAATTGAATATTCATTTGTTTTATTGTATAAATGTGAGATGGTTCGTCACTTCGGGCATGCACGCTTGTGGAGGAGCGATCCCGCGTGCATCTGCGCGCAATAAACATACCTACTTTATAACTTTCGAGTTATAGAGTCTAATTCTGCACGTCAGTAGAAGGGAATATTGATGCTGCAACTGCTATGGGGGGCAGGGTGTTAGCCTGCCCAGTGCTTTGAGGGGGACAGTAATGCTTCCCCCCAAGTGGGAGCCTTTCAACTGGGGGGTGATAAGAGTTAAGATCAACCTGTATGCAGCACAGAGTAGGCTTGCTTTATGCTCAATCATTGTTATGCAGTATTTTCACAGTAGAGCTTACTGCTCATGATTGCTGTGCAATTGCACAAATTATATTGACCCCTATGCAAATGTTACTGTTTGAGTCAAATTGGAGGTACTTGGTGAGCAATCATTGATGAACTGGGAATGCTCCCAGGATGACCCACGTTTTGGGGCATGAGTTCCCCAATTGATGGGGGAGGCTCTGGTTAATTCTCCTCAGTTACAAGCTCACCTACATCCTTTAGTCCTGCAGCAGGGAAAAGTTAGCTCTCCAGGCTTTATTACAGGTCTCAGATCATGGTACTCCACAACAATCATGGACCACAATAAAACAAGGCCAAAATGAGGGATATGTGTCATTCCTGGATAGGTTGAGAGATGTCTTGGACAAGCAAATACAGAATGGGGCAGCTAAGGAAGCATTGTTACTCCAACTAGCTAAGGACAATGTGAATGAGGATTGTAGAAAGGTTATTGCAGGCATGGTGAATTGTAATACCACCTTAATAGAATTAATGAATGTACATGGGAAGGTAGGAACCACTGCCTTCCAAATGGAGTGTCTGGCAAAAACTTTGCTGATGCAGGTAGGGTTATCTGTCACAGTTACAAATGTGGGCAGGAAGGTCACTTAAAGAAAGACTGTCCTAAGAGACCAAGGTTTTGAGGAGCTGATGGCTCTGGTTTGGTATGCCATCAGTGAGGTAAATCAGGGCATTTTGCAAAACAATGTAAATCAAGGACAGTCACTTACAGGCAGGAAATGGGGGAGGAACGCAGGGAGAAACCGGATTCCACTTGGGCTTATGCAGTGAACTCACAGCCCAAATACAGGAAGCAGAAGTGCAGGACCTGAGGTTGCTGGAAGCACCAGATTGGATGTCACCACAGTAATAAATTGAGTGCGCTGTTGCTTGGACGTTCTAATGTAACTGTATGAGGACCCTGCAATGTATGATAGACGTGGGGGTGGGGTGGGGGGGTGTTGGTGGAAAGCAAAAAGGGGGAATTGTAGAGGATTGAAGGCAGTGGGTTGATTAGCATTGATAATATGCAGCTGTGGCCTTGCTTCAAAGGCAGTAGGTTGATTGGCATGGATGAGGTGCAGCTGTAGCTTGTTCCTGCTAAGTGGTTAAGTAGCCCTGAGGAGGATCAGAGAGAGAGGCTGGATGGAGGAGGAGTTTGGAGAAGGAACAACCTGGATGTAGCAGAGATAAGGAGCAGTGTGGTCTGGCCTCTGGAGGATAGGAAAACAGCATGGACAGTTGAATCTGACCAACAGTAAAGCCTTGCTGCAGCTTGCTGGTTTTAGGCAAAATTTGTGTGACAATTTTATATGAGTTAAATGCTTTAATGTGTTCAAGAGATACATTTCCTTTTTCCCTGTTTTCTTGATGGAAATGCTCTTTTTCAGTGCTCTGCTGTTATTTGAAGGTTTGGCCTTCAAGAGTACCTATTGCTACAGTACCAGCCAAAGTAGAAATAGCAAAACACACAGAAATAGAAGACAGCACTGGAATGAACAAAAAAATCCTGCAAAGTACCTCCAAATTTTTAGAGGGGATTTGAAAAGCTGTCAATTTTTTTTCCTGCTAGCTGACTAGTTCTCTGTACCTCTAGCCACAGCAAACAATAATAATGAAGTTTTCCACTTATTTCTTTACTTGAGCTTCTTAAAACTCTTGACTAAATCTTAACTTGTCAGTCTGGCATCTGTGAAAGCTAGGTAGACTTTGCTATGAATTCTTTCTTGGCTGTTCCCAGGATTCATTAATCAAAGACACATGCTTGGATAGTGGAGGTTGACTTTTTTTCTAAGGCAGAGGGCCGGTGCTGGAGTAGATTTGTTTTCCATGAGAGGGAGTATAACATACTCCAGTGGGACATGGTGTTTCCTGCCTTAGACACTTAAACTCCAATGAAAAGAAAATGGTGGCTTCACCTTTTTTTTTGGTGATACTAGTGTAACCAGATGCTCTTTCCCCACAGTCCCTGGATGTCAGGTTTCCATTTAAAGTTTTGCTGGCTTTAAGTATGTGCTAAGGTTTGCACTCAAATTTACTTCCTCTTGTTTTTCACTTGTATTTTTATCAATACTGACTTTTGATAGTGGCAAGAGAGCCTTTCTCATTGGCTCTTGTACTCTGAACAGCAAAGTTTCTTTTACTTTTTGCCTCATGGGTTCCCTGTGGAGCACACTTGAATTTCTGTTTTTTCCCTACAATAATGGGACTACACTTAAAAGTCCTGAGACTCAATTTATGCTTAATCTGTTAAGGATGCTCCACTTTCTCAGTGCCCCCATCTTGAGGGAGCTGATATTTCATTTACCTGAAATGTGACAATTTTAAGCTGTTCTGGGACACTCACTGCTTGGAAGCTGTTCTGCAAAGTGTTTATTTGAAGGTGCAGATTAATGGTTCCCTTGTAAGAGCATGAGGCCCCTTAAATGAGATCATTCTAATCATAAACATTGAAGTCTCATTTTACTACAGTAAGTCCATCGGGTCCAACTCCTGCCAATCCTATAAATCCACTCTGGCAGTCTGAAATACCTTTACAATAGGTGGAATTCCCTGCTGGAGAAATCCTTCAACCCTCTGATAGAAGGAATGTAGTGTGGCTATGAAGCTCTTGATTGAGGTATGGGAAGTAGAATCCAAGTTACAAGCAATGGGAGGTTTCTCTAGACTTGTCCAGGCGTGCTCCAGCCGAGTCCCAAACAGCTGGACACACAAAGATAGATAGCTTTTATCCTATACTCATTCTCTATGGTCTCTTTTCTTAACATGGGAATAGGGGAAAAAACAAGAACCAGGGCCTTCAATCTGTGTGCTGAGACTAAAGCCCATGCATAATATAAAACGCTTTGGAATCACTGGTCTAAAAGCTTCTACTGTTTTTCTCAGGACTCTCCCAAAGTCCTGTCTGTACTCCTTATCAAAAAGAATGACTGGGTGAAAGCTCCAATATACTCTGTTAGATCAACCAGTATACCTACTGTGTTAACTTAAAAGTTTTGGATAATTTTCCCATCCCTTTTTATTGGACAGCATATTTTACTTTGCCAATGAATAAAGATCTAGTTCACCAGATCTGGTTTAGTTAAGAATATTCCAGGTGATCTTTGCATTTTGTGACTCGGTTGCCCTACCAAAAAAAAAAAAATTGAAGCAAAGATAAACTGAGATGTTTTTGCTGCTTCAAGAAAAATAATACTGACTCCCTTTGGAGCTTACTGGACAATATAACTGCCTCAAACCAAATCCTAGTCTTGAGGTGTATAACAGTTTGATAGCTCCCAGTGCTATGAGGCCTTGACCTCAATTAAACCCATATCCTATGGAATTTAGTGGGAATAGCATAAGTGTGCCTTATATGGAATTCAATCAGGCTTATAGTTTAATAAACACAACTGAGTGAAAAGGGGCTAATAAGAGAAGAAATAGGAATGAAAGAACAAGCTGCCTTTCACAGCCAGAGAAGGGCCCTAAAAACAATCCAGAATTTTAGTTATGATAGCTATAAAAAGGAGTTTAAGTAAAAGAGAGAAATATACCTTTGGCAGCATTTTATTTACTAATTCAATTGATATTCACTCTCTGAGCTGATACATTTTTGTACCAGAGTGGGACAATCTACTACTTGGCAAACAGAATGATCTAAAGTAGAGATGGAAGAGATTTAACAGGACAGATTTTCAAGCAATTTACATGCACCCTTATATATACAAAATAGGAGCATGGTTGCACACATAACTATACATGCAAGTCTGCATCAGTGCATATGTAAATCGGGCTATTGTGCAGGGTATTATGCTTAATTAGTGATTCAATTGGTGCAAATAACCAATTTACGTGAACTCTTGTAACTGGGCATACAAATTAACGCGACTGCATGCAAAGCTTACACCAGAATTTGTGTACCAAAATGTTCTATGTAGCTAGGCCATTAAATCAGGGTCTGTTTTAATTAGACTGTGTAAATCAAGCCAGACCAGATGACAATGTACTTGGAAGTCCAGTAAATAGAAACAGAAACATATTTTCTGATATGCTGTGTCATTCAAACAGACCGCGAACCCTCGCTACTTCCCTTGGATTATGAAATTGTGATCACAGCCTATCAAACTTTAACATGGGAAAAACATTTCTTCTGATGTTCTGTCTCATTTTCTTCCTCGCTTAACTTGATCTTATTTCCTCTAGTCATCTCCCTACTCTAAACACCATCTTTCAAAGAGTCTTAAAGTGATTGCTATGTTTGCTTAACTTGATTAGAGTATTTCTAGGAAATTAATTATGTGTATGAAGAAAACAAGAGATCAACAGATATAGAAGGGAGATCCTTTTCTATGGGTCGTCTTGGTGACAAGACCCCAATTTTGGCAAGTCTTGACAGTTTCCTGTTCTAGTAAAGTAAACTTTGAGTGGTGTTCACTAGAACTTGTATAGTAATGCCCTATGTTTCCTCTGTTCATTTCAAAGCCAGACTCAGATAGGCCCTTTTCTATGAATAGAGACAGTAAGGCAGAGAAGAGGGAGCATCTTCTTGCTGTAAATCAGTAATTGAACAAAGATAAAGTCTAGATCTCCTGAGACAAAGGACAACAACAAAATCTAGTTAGGGGAAGGATTTTCCAAAAATATCATATCCGAAGTCCTGCTTCTTCAACTGGATGTACCCTGGTAGGTCACTGCAGGCTTAGGCTGTGTTCAGAAACAGTGGACTGATCTCTGTATGCAGTGTAGGAATCCTTAAAATAGTACAATTCAGCCCTCAGGGTTGCAAAATCACAGAGGCATTTAGATTAGAAGGGGGTTGTCTGGTCCAGGCTCAACTTGAAGCAGTGCCAGCTTAGATCAGGGACCTTTCTTTAACACATTTATATAAAAATTATTTTTTTATAGTTTCAATCCTTTGATAAATGTGTTTTCTGTAAGTATGGAATGCTTGTTTTCATGATGCAACTGTGCCATGGCTAAAGGGGGAAAATTAAAGCCTTGAAAGGTAAAAATCTTGTCTATCTACAAAGATGAGGTTTATCTGTAGGGGTCCTCAAACTTTTTAAACAGGGGGCCGGTGTGCGGATGAAGTGGCAGGCAGTCATCTGGGGCTGCTTGGTTCCCAACCCCCGGCAGGGGGGTTCTGTAAATACCGGGGGCTGGATTGAGGACCCTAGGGGGCTGTATCAGGCCCGCAGGCCGTAGTTTGAGGACCCCCAGTCTGTGGCTTTTCCTTATGTATGATGGTGCTAAACCAGTATTAATTTGTGGTACACCAACTGAGTTAAACCCCCATTTTTCCAATACCTGCTTTGGCTAATGGCTTAAAACCATTATGCTTTATAAGATTTATGTAATAAGCTTTGCAGATCACGTATCTTACAGCTATACTAGAAGCAGTTATTCTATGTTCAATATCCCTTTTCATGTATATCAAACAACACAATAATGAAAAATTATACTGAATTGCAAAAATATTAGCAAGAAGGAGGGAGAAATGCATTTTTTCAATGTTTTGAACCTAGTGGAACTGGGTTTTTTTAATGCATAAGAGGCGGAGTAATTTTGCTCTAGTTCCACATTAATTCTTACACAGTATACATTGGGGACATTTTTTTTACAAGACGCTTTAAAACCAGGCCTGAAAACAAGAAAAATCCATTACTGACTTAGAGTAAATTCCTAAAGGTTTCTTTGTAGTTCTGTTCCTACTTCAAAACGGCTATACATACACACAAATGGATTCCGCAAACAAGGCCCTATATTTTGATTCACTATCCTGAAGAAAATAAGGCAAACAGTAGACCCCATTCAGCAAATCTATTATATTTCCTTAATTTGCAAACTTCAGAAGCACAATGGGCAATTATATTACACGATAATTTTTAATTCCTAGAAAGTGATTTAAGATGGAAACTTTCCTAATGATGACTTCCAACAAACCATTCAGGCATGACCCTATTCCTAGATTTGAACGGTCTGGTAAGGCTTGTAGCCTTATTGATATGTCATATTTAATACAAAGTAGAATGAAACTTTTAAAACTATTCTTTGCCATGTACGGTGAAAATGTATTAAATTGATTACTGCTTATGAAAAAGCCTTTGCCTTTAATCACGGGTTGCTTAACTTGGACAGTGAGCTCAGGGAGCTCAAGGACAACTTCAGTGAGCAGGTGGTGTTTGTCTTGAGCCCCCCAAACAAGCAAGATATGAGCAGTAACGTCCATGCAATCAATATTGTGTGCAACTGTGTCATGACAGTAACTCCACCACACTTGGGCATCTGGCCAGTGTCCCTGGTATATGTGAACCTTACAAATCATGAGATAGTGCACGCCTGCACTTAGCCTAAACTTAAAAGTTTGCACACCTAGGTATGTAAGCTATTTCTGTTTTTCACTGAGTATAAAGGTGGGCAAGCTCCGGGACTGGGCCAGAAGCCTCACCTACTGGTGGATGCACCATGTGGGTATTTTCCCAGTTACAGAGAGACTCCTGGCACCAGTTGCAACAGGACTTCCCAGATGAAAGGGTGGGCCTGGATGATGTTAAGGTGGTAATTGGTGATGTCTCCTTTTCTTAGTCTCTGTAACAGTTTGCAGTAATGATCTGATGCTTTGTTCCTATTGTTCTTTTATTCTATTGTGCATAATAACTAGTACTGTTTCCTTTTATCGTATTGCATGCTATTTTTCCTTTATAGTGTAATATAATGAACTGCATTTATTCTTGTATTTGATTTGGAATTCATTTTTGCTTGGTATCCACTCAATCAGCAAAACACCATGAAGTCAGGAAAAGTTAGTAGTTGAACTGTGAATCTGTGACCACATATACACACACATGTTGTATGATCCTGCAGTAACAGAAAAGACAACTGATGAATACTGTTTCCCTTAAACAAAAGAGAGAAGGGGAAAAAGAAAGAAGAGATACAGTGCTATACTTCCTAATGTTATATATATCTAAGGAAGGAAAACTGGAGAGTTTACTCTGTCCAGACATCTAAGTACAAACCATGTCTATTGAAGCTATTTCTTGGGATTAAAGGGTTTTGGACCATATCAGAAGGAAAGTTGTGGCTGAAAAACTGGGAAACAAGTTGGAAGATTGATGAATGAACCTCAGACCTTCAAAAGACTGAGTGAGGAGTTGACTTTGCATACCTGAAGGCAAAAAAGGAGGCTAAAAATATCACAAAAGTTTTTATTATCTGGCAACAATAGGTTTTCCTATCATGTTTGGAAGTGCTGTAATGTCTGGAAAGGTACATAGAGGTGAGAACAAAATGGCACAAATACTTAATGTCAGCGTTGCCTAGTTCTTACTCCATGTGATTTGGCTTAGGTTGAGCATTAGCCAGGTAAATGAACTTGCAGGCAGACTGTTGTGGCTCTTTGCTTGTTGTCAGTAGTTGGGATAGTGAGCAGCACATTTTACCAGCACTGCTCATGCTCATAGAATGGAAGGCATGGTAGATAAGTGCATTTCAGAAGTTTGCTTTTGAGACTGAAGCTGCCAAGAGTTAGTTTTCCAGGTTTTGATTGCAGTTTTGAATGCCCAGTTTGAGTCTTCTAGAGTAAAGCCGCTGCTTGTCCTGATTTCTCTCTGAGCTCAGATCCATGTTGCTTCTCAGAATCTCACGTTGTCTTTACTCTGCAGTGCTTTATGTTCTATTCCTTTCACCTTAAGCATCCTACTTTAAAGCACACAAAATTGGAGCCCATCCTGACAGATACTGCCCAAAGTCTTCAGCCTGCCATAACACAGGGGAAAAAGCTCCAGGGCAGGGATTTTAATTAGGAGCCTGCCAAATTTTGTTGCTCTGTTATTGTCCACATCTGCCTGGACATGACAGGTGTGGTAAGATGACACCTGATATGATGATAGGCTCTCTTGAATCCTTTGTCCCATGACTTTACTTGTAGTGCATGGAAGGGATTGGGAGACACAACACAGACCCTATATATATATATGCACATATATAACCTTTTGCTTTGGTGCATATTCCACACTAAGCCAAAGTTTTGGAGATTAGAAGAAGCAGCAGCAGTGAATTCCACCAGAAACAGCATAACAGAAAGGCATTTTGTTGTCACAGGAAAGATTTTTGATCTTTCTCCTACTACTTCCCTGTAATGTTTTATTAATGTATAAGCAAAATCTAAACAACCACTGAGATTTTCCCCATCAAAAGGAAGGAAGGAAGAAAACTTAATCTCAGTTCTATTTTTAAAACAAGAGAAAGGAAAAAAAAGTGATTTTTATATTTAGACTTTCAGGCAAAGAAAGAGAAGATGGAGCTAGCAAAATTATACCTTCAGAGTATGTTTTGGGTTAATGGGATGCTGATAACACAAGCCCTGAGCCTTACAAAAATAAAAGATCCCTTGCTTCTATAAATTGCTGTGTTGTTTATATATGACTCCCCTCTATTTAGCCCTATCCTCTTTTTTTTTTTTTTTCTTTTGGACTTTGTATCATCTCCATCTATTCTGCCAGACAATAAAACAGCTGAACTCATCACCAGAATTTATAGGTTAAAGATTTACTGTGGTCACCAGCCTAGGGCAATGCAAAACAAAGGCTCAGACAGGTCTAAAGAGAAGGTAGTAGCATGTGACAGAGAAAAAATTAAAGATAATTATTAATATTCTTCTATAATCACTCCAAGATATATGGCTTGTATGTGTATGGTCATGTATATACAGCTGAATTTGGATTTGTTGCATAGGATATTCTTTGATGTCCTATATCTAACTTTTTTGTGAAATAATGAACGTGCCTGCATGTAAAAGTCAAGTTTAAGTCTATAAACTACACGCAGTTGCTGTGGGGGGTGTGTTCCTCTGCTGCCTTTTCCAACAACATGTAGGGGTAGGAGGTTTTATTCTGTTGTCTGGAGAACATATGGATGTGTATTACAGCTATGTATCTGTTAGCATGTTCTGACTTGCTGAAATGTCTGAGTGCTGCCTGTGAAGCAGCATTGGGCAAAGACAACATGCTACATGCTTGTCAGAAAGTCTGTATGATTATTAGCATGCGTATCTGTATTCAGACATGTATTGATACACAGACTTGTATATGGTTATGTGACATTGTGCAAGTGTGTTTTGCCTTTTTTGAAACTCTTGGTTGTAGTGTATATATCTGTCTCTAAAAACTGCATTGTCAACAGCCTACAAATATTTATAGATGTAACTCATAAATCTGTCAGCTTGGCAAATGTATGGGTTGCCAAGGTAACTTTGGGAGATTTTTATTGAAGAACTCATAAGCTGAAACTGTGGCATAGCTCAAAGAAATGAAGATTAATGGCTACTCAACATCACTATCATAAAGTTACTTAT
The DNA here is from genome assembly GCF_015220075.1 of Falco rusticolus. NCBI lineage: Eukaryota > Metazoa > Chordata > Aves > Falconiformes > Falconidae > Falco > Falco rusticolus. The sequence continues at coordinate 17,886,471 of NC_051209.1, read as the reverse complement.
CCCAAGTTTCAGAAAATGAAACGGACAGCATGTTGGTGACTACAGATGCAGTTTAAGTACACTAGACTTTCTAAAAGCTTTATATTTTGACTAAAACTAAATTAGAGTACTAGGTCAGTGTGCTGTGTACTGCTGGGGAACCCTGGGCAGTCACACCTGGAACACAAAGGCTGTTGTCGTCCTGTAATACACTAGGAATGCTTTTTGAAGAGCCAACAGGATTTTCATCCGTCATTTGAATGTGTGGGAACTTACAAAAAAAAATATCCTTCAAACAGAAATGCTTTTTAAATTGAAACCTCACTTGTATATAGGCAATAATATTTTGTCATTGTGAAGCTATTTAGAGGCACTTGATTATACAGTTAGCTTTGCTAAGTTTTAGTTAAAGGAAGAAGTGCAGTGGTTTGATATTGCAGAAATGTTATCAAAAACTGAAAACACCTTTTCCTTGGAGCTTTGCTACACAGGAAAGTCTTTCCAGGGCAAGCTGGTGTCCTGGTTTCAGCTGGTATAGAGTTAACTTTATTCCTAGTAACTGTTGCAGTGTTGTGTTTTGGGTTTAGTATGAGAATAATGTTTATAATACACTGATGTTTTAGTTGTTGTTTATACTAAATCAAGGAGAGAAGACTGGAGTGGCACAAGAAGTTGGGAGGGGACACAGCCAGGACAGCTGAACCAAACTGGCTAAAGGGATATTCCATACCATATCATGCCATGCTCAGTGTATAAACTGGGGGGGAAAGCTGGCTGGAGGCTGCTACTCGGGGAATGGCGGGGCATCAGTCAGTGAGTGGTGAGCACTTGCATTGTGCATCACTTGTTTTGTATGTTCTAATTCTTTTATTATAATTATTATTACTTCCTTTTCTGTCCTATTAAACTATATCTATGTGAACACATGAGATTTCTCACTTTTCTGATTCTCTCCCCCATCCCACTGGGTGGGGGGAATGAGCAGCTGGCTATGTGGTGCTTAGTTGCCAGCTGGTGTTAAACCATGAGAGCTGATCAGTTTTTTCATCTGTGCCCACTGGCCTCTGCTGGCTCACATAAAAAGCAGTTCAGAAAATAACTGTACATTTTTGAATATACCACCATTCCCTCTAATTCCCAGTTCACCTTCCCCTGCCTCCCAGTTTCCCTTCTGCCATGTCCATGCACAAGACTTATTGTAGGCTGAGCTCATGTCACAAGTTTGGCATACCTGTTTGCCACTGGATTTGAGCAAAGAAGCAGAGATCCGAGCTCTGGTTTGGTACCATTGGCTGTTGGTACCTCCAAGCTACAGGGTGTATCTCTGGTAGTACTTTGAAAGCACAGAGTTACAAGATATGTGGTTTGTTAATTTGGGAGTACACAGTTTCTTGAATGTGGGAATGCTCATAAGTCTTCCACTGATTACTGGCTTGATAAATTATAATTAAAAAATCCTTGTGCATTCTGTGGGGGAAAACAAGATAGGTGAATTTTTAAAATAAAAATAAATTGAAAGATGTGCTTACACTTCCAATGCACTATCCCAAGAAAAATGCCTTTAAAATCTGCCAACACAGCTGATGTTGGGTTTTTTATGGCACTTGGTTCAACAGCAAACACACAAAGCTATAGGCCCTGTTTGGATAGGAGAGGGGTTAGTAAAAATTTGGAGCATATCCTCTAGGATTTGCAAATTAGCAGAGAAGTGTGCAAGGCTAGGACTGTTTGCACCCTGAGAGACAGTGCAGAGACTCACCTCTCCAGAGATACTTCTGCGTCTTGGGGAGACCTCTGCAATGCTGCAGATACAGCTGTCATAAGTTAAATATAATAGGTAACCTTTCATTTCTATGTAGCTAATTAATATCCCTTCATTATTATTTTTTTTAGGTATTCATTAGGACTCCTGTTTCATGTCTCAACTTAAGACTAAGCACTGAAGTGTTTTGTAGACAGTCTCTACTTTTTCTTTCAAGAACTACATCAATTTATTTTTAAGTACGTATTCTTCTTAATATCTTGTCTTTGGGTAACAAAAGACAAAACATAAACCTAAGTTGTTATTTCAATATATTTATACGTATTTGTATGTAGAAATGTATGGATCTTTAACTGTATATACAATATTCATCCACTCGTGTATATATACACACAGAGAGAAAGAAGTATATTTCTAAGATTTAAAATTTGAGGAAAAGGTTTTGGTGAGCTAGAGAATTGTTTTTAGCTAGTGAGAGCCTTCCCTGTGGTAGGGAGCAGGATAAAAAAAATATTATAAGCTCAAGGACATGGGAAATCTCCACCTTTTTCTCTCAGCAGCTTCCTGAGTTGTAGACAAGTTCACACTCCAGGCAGTAAGTTTGCCTGTGGTATCTGGTAAACCAAAACACAGCCATCAGGACAGATAGCAGGGGAATGCCAGAAGCCTCTGGGTTAGTGCTGCTGCTCTCCACTTGTGCTTGCAGAAACCTGCTTGGTCTGCCTGGCGGAATGGAGCCTGCCTCCCATGGCACTGCTGTGTGATGCCTAGCACCAGGATGGATAGTCACACTTACCAGAGCTAGAGAGTAACTTTTAAAGCTGAAAGCAACTTTTGGCTTGATTTCCATGTAAGTTGTTCTTGCTTACTATTCATCAGACCCCTATCCCCTACCCTCCTTCCTCAGGCATAATTGGCCTCTCATTATTTGCACGTGACAGAGATATCTTGCTTATTGGGGAGCGTAGCAGAGTCAGGGACGCAAGGAGAGGACGCTTCCTTTCTGCACTATTACTGTGTTGCACACAAAATGCTCCTATTTCTTTATGGTGGAAAACAAAACTAAACCCCAAGCGTCCCCCCCCCCCCAACAACAAACAAACAAACAAACAAACAAACCACCTGAGAATGTCAGTTTACAGACAGTGACAGAGCAGTGCAGCACTATATCAAGCTGGATTTATGATATACCAGAGTGCAGGACAATACCTTAAAACACACCTTACAGACAGAAATTGACTGTATAAAATGGCATCTGGGGTTTCCATATTTTATTTTGTCTCTTTAACATTTCCAGGTTGGGTTTAAGTCAAAATATATTTTTTTTTTGCTACCAACTCATCTGTGGCACACTTCCCTAAGGATCGGTCATGTATTATCTAGCTCTAACATCATCTTAGAGGAGAAAGATTCTGCCAAAAAAATTCAATTTGAATATTTTCATTCTTATACCTTGTCTGTCACCTTGCAAACCTGTGGAATTTCTTTCAGAGGGCAACTGGAGACTATGTAGTCTCCAGTACAACAATACTCCTTTGAATCTACTTCACCCAGGGAAAGTTATTTTACAGAAAAAGGTAGATAATGAACAGAAGAATTGGAAAGTTTTTTTGCAGATGTTTTACAGCCGAGTCATGTAAACTTGCCATTTTGAATTTTTTTTAATAAACTGCTCTCTAACACAGTATCTAAAAATATTTAAATCTGAAAACTGTGGACATATATCACAGGTAAAGTGAAATAGTTATTTTATGGTGCTGAGAGAACATACATCTGTTGTGCTAGCAGGGCTAAAAGATATCATTTGGGGCAATCCAAACCTTTTAAAAAACATATTTGCTTAGTCACAAAAAAATAACTAGTTCTTCCTTGCTACTGGTAACACCGCAGTTTGGACCCATGTGAGGAATGAGAAGAAATCAATGTTGCAGCCCAGTGGAAAAAAAAAAGTAAGTTTTAAATTAAAAATTATGAATGTAACTTTTGTTCTGTAGAATACCCTACAGCAGGAGTCCTCAAACTACAGACGGCGGGCCGGATATGGCCCCCCAGGGTCCTCAGTCCAGCCCCCGGTATTTACAGAACCCCCCGCCGGGGGGGGGTGGTGGGGGGGGAACAAGCAGCTGCAGATGACTGCCTGCCACTTCATCCGCGCTGGCCCCCTGTTTAAAAAGTTTGAGGACCCTTGCCCTACAGAATAGCTCAGATCTTCCTCACCTCAACTTCCAATAGCTACTTAGAAAGCTGGCCTCGACATCAGTACAATTATGATTTTGCTGGCTAGCGAAGTGAGTGGTATCTCTGGGCATTGGGCCTTTAATTAAGCATAATAATTATATCTTCCCGGAGTTCTGTGTGTCAGGCTTTGTCTTAGGAAATATAAGACTGAGGAGCTGTGATTCATGTTCAGATATAACACATGGTAAGGTAACATCCAAACTGAACAAAGAGGGCAACCAAAATACCATTATAACCCAACCATTCATCACTTATAAGTGCTAACCTCTTCAGGGGTCCTCAAACTTTTAAACAGGGGGCCGGCGTGCGGATGAAGTGGCAGGCAGTCATCTGCAGCTGTTTGTTCCACACACCCCCCCCCCCCCCCCGCCCACCCCCGGCGGGGGGTCTGTAAATGCCGGGGGCTGGATTGAGTACCCTGGGGGGGCCGTATCCGGCCCGTGGGACGTAGTTTGAGGACCCCTGGTCTTGACAGTCAAGGTACACCTTCCTTTTTTGGTCATAGATTAATTACCAATTTAGAAGTAATATTAAAAATCAGTTGTTGCCATTGATAAGAATTAATTACAAATACTTTTTGGGAAGGAACATATTAAGTGGACCTTTCTTTAAAAGAAAATATCATCCAAAAGCAGCAGATGAGAAGGCTTCTAGAGTGGCTCCAGAGATAGGAGAATTGTCTGAATTCTCTTCAGTGGGTATGTGGGTGACTGTGGATAACTGGCTAGCTGAAAAAGGTCACATAGACATAGTCCAGCTGGCTGGACAAAAACTGCACATTGCTCTCAGCTTATCTGAAGTAAAGCAAAAATACACTATCCTTGGCTGTTCTTGTTACACAATAACAGGAAGATCGCGGTGGGAAAAGAATGTTACAGGTGGGAACAGACAACTACAGAAGAGAAACTAGGGGCGGGCTTGGTATTTAGGCAACTAACCAATAATGAGCTTAACTTTTGTAATATGTATGAGCTAATTATAAGAAGGCATAAAAGGTGACTGTAAGGCACAATAAACGAAGTCTGCTGATCACTCATATTGAGTGACTGTGTCTTCCCTCCGTCGCGACAAATGGCGCCCGAACAGGGACCCTAGAGAGGGCTGAACCTGCGAGCCACGAGTCGATGGAGATTCAAGTACCGGTCCTGAAAGCAGCGCAGGAGCTGGAACGGCACAGTCCCCGCGCCCGGGAGCACCTACAGAGGGTCCCGCCGGCCACGCGTCGCCGAAGTCTCGCAAAGGCTGCAACAGCGCTGACGACGGTATGGAGAGACAAGCGACGTATGATTTGCTCAAATGCTTTTTAGAAAAGCGGAGCATTCGGGGCATAGATTGTAAAAAGGAATTACCCGGGTTATTAGCGTATGGGGTAGCGAGGGGTCATTTTGGGAATCCGGATACGGTTTTCGAGCATGCAGAGTGGCGTAATTATGGGGACACACTGTTTGCCGAAGTAATAGCCGACAATAAAACTGCCAAAAGACTGATGAAACCGTGGCAAGCTGTCGCTAATGCCCTTTTGCAACATCGAGCCGAACAGAGAGCGGCTGCTGCTGCCTCTGAGCGACTGGGAGTTGCAAGCGGGACTGCAATAGCCACACAGCAGGGGGAATCAGCTTTCCCCCCCCGATTGCCCGTTGCCTCCCTCGGTGCGTACGCTGACGGTTCAACAGGGGACTGCGGGAAGGTGGGACCAGTCGCCCTTCCCATCGCCACCCTCTTCGAATCCCTCAGCCCCTCCGTCGGGGAATGATGACGTAAGCAAGGAAATAGAGCGTACAAACCCAGTAGAGAGTAGGGAATGTACGAATCCTTCTGCAGAATGTCTTCAGGTTGCCCAAAATAGGCAAAAGGTCTGGAAGCAGATAGCAGAAAGCGCTATGCTTGAGGGTGAACGCGATTTTGCCGCAGGAATCGTGCATGAGGCTTTCCCAGTCACGTATTCACAGCCAGATGCGCAGGGGAATATCACGGTTTCTATCACTAACTTAGATTGGAAATTATTAACTCAGCTACGGGCTACGGTGAGTGAGTCAGGTTTGAAAGGGGAACCCACCAGGCAAATGTTAGATTATATTTGGGGAACTAATATCTTACTCCCGAGTGACATACGCAGTATAATGAAGTTAATCTTGAGCCAACATCAGCAGCTTCTGTTTAACGCTCATTGGCAGGCTGCTTGTCAGGAATCGATAGCAGTGGTTAGACAGCCAGGGGACCCGCTGCATGGGGTTACTCTACAGGAGCTGATGGGTTTAGGACCCTATTTTCGAACCGAAGCTCAGGCACTGATGGGACCGGATAAGGCAAAGGAAGCGATGAGGCTAGCTAGACTAGCGCTTGACCGTATAAAGGAACCTGGGGGAATCCCTTCATATATGGGAATCAAGCAAAGAAGAGAGGAGCCATTTGGGTTATTTATCGATCGGGTAGCAAACGCCATACAGGCGGCTGGGGTGCAAGACTATCTCAAAGGCTCCATTTTAAAGCAGTGTGCCATACAGAATTGTAATCCAGCCACACGTAACATCCTAGCTACGCTACCAGGGACATGGACCATAGAAGAAGCTTTGGAAAGAATGGCACAAGTGCCGGTCGGGCCCCAGGCTATGTTAGTCGAGGCAATAAAAGAACTAGGGAGTGCTTTAAAAGAGCAGGCGCAGGCTACCCAAAGTCAGGTCTTGGCAGCCCTTGCTCCTTTGCAAGCCTTTGCTGGGCGATCAAATGCCCGCGGCCCATCTCGTCTACGGTGCTTCTGTTGCGGTGTCACCGGACACGTGAGATGGGACTGCAATGTCAACTCCGTATGGTGTCGAAACTGCTGCTCAGACACTCACAACGAAGCTGCTTGTCGTCGATCGGGAAACGGGCGACCCAGCGGGAAGAGCCACCCTGCGCTGACACAAAAAGCGGCTGCTTGCCCAGCAGCACAAAATCCTTTCCTCTCCGACCCGCAACCAGCGGAAGCCTCGGCTTGGACCTGGCAACAACAGTAGATTGTACCCTATTGGACTCAAAGCCTACAAAACTTGCTACTGGCATACAAGGACCAATTTGTATAAGCGGACAAGCTGTTGGAGCATTACTCATAGGGCATTCATCAGCCACCATGTTGGGACTCGATGTTTTGGTGGGACTGATTGATAAGGACTTTCACAGAGAAATTCATATTATGGCTCAGACGCTGTTTCCCCCACTCTTTATACCTAAAGGGACCAAGATAGCCCAGTTGATTCCACTACCGCATCTTGCAGGCACCCTCCAACCATTGCAAGAACAACCTCGAGGACAAGGTAACTTTGGGTCTACGGGACAAATGGCTTTATTGACTATTGGCTTGCATCAACGACCACGGCGATCGGTCACGGTGCAGTATGGAGACCAGACACTCTCGATTACTGCGCTGTTGGATACTGGCGCTGATGTCTCTATAATCAGTGCACACAAATGGCCGGCGCATTGGTCAACCTGCTACGACCAATGCCACAGTTGCAGGAGTAGGAGGATTGACCCTCGCTCGCAAATCCCCCCTTCTACGATGGACTATAGCTGACAAAGTTATAAATTGTTGTGTCTCGATTATTCCACTGCCTGAGGGGGTGCATGCTTTGGTAGGCCGTGATATCTTGGCCCAAATGGGGATGGTCCTCACTTCAGACCTCCCTTTCTAGGAGCGGCCATTGCTTGGACTTTCCCGATCCCACTCCGATGGAAGACAGAGGAACCAGTGTGGATAGAGCAGTGGCCGTTAAAAAGGGAAAGTCTAGAACAGGCGCATGAACTGGTTAAAGAGCAGTATCAACAAGGTCATTTGCGTCTGTCAACGAGCCCGAGAAGCCCATTCGATCTTCCATCAAAATGCGAAGGGGCTGGCACAAGCCTACAAACTCTCTATGGAGGAGGCTCGGGCCATTGTGAAGGCTTGCCCTATATGTAGTCACCATAACTCAGGCTTAGGGCTCGGTTGCGGGGTCAACCCGCGAGGACTAAAGTCTAATGATGTTTGGCAGATGGATGTTACTCATGTTCCTGCATTCGGTCGATTGAAATATGTGCATGTTACTATAGACACCTATAGCCATATGTTATGGGCCACACCACAGCCTGGGGAAAAGGTCCGGGACGTGCGCCGGCATTTAACTAGTTGCTTTGCTGTTTTAGGGGTGCCTATTACTATTAAAACTGATAATGGTCCTGCATATGGTAGCGGGTTACTTAAACGCTTTATGCAAATGTGGAATATTAAACATGTTACTGCAATCCCTCATTCTCCAACTGGACAAGCAATCGTAGAGCGGGCTAACGGGACGCTAAAACGTTATATAGAAAAGTTCAAAGAGATTCAGGATGTAAGAGAAAGGGTAGAGAAGGCTCTTTTTGTGCTTAATCATTTGTGTGTATTTGGGGACAGGAATGAGCCGCCTATAATAAGGCACCACGCTGGCTCAGAATCCCCCAGGCCACCACACATGAAAGTACTGTATAAGGATGCAAAAACAGGACAATGGGTAGGTCCTGTGGAGGTGATTTATGTGGGGTGTGGTTATGTCTGTATTTCTACTGACTCAGGCACTATTTGGGTTCCCAGCCGTTGGGTAAAACCTGCTGTAGAGCACGCTGGAGGAGCTCAACGCGAGAACGCTGCTTCACCTGCACCTTGCGATAGACCCTGTTCTGGAACCTATTCGACCTCTGTTCCGATCCCACATACAGGGGACCACGCGTGAAAAACTCGAACTTTGACAGCAAAGATACAATCTCATAGCAAACGGGATTATTATTTTTGATCATTACTGTAATAGTTTTAGTAGTGCTTAGCTGTGTATTTCCTGTGTTAAACCGCTGTTATTGAAATGGTCAACCAAGCCTATGTCGCCCAAAATAAAAACGGGGGAATTGTGGATAACTGGCTAGCTGAAAAAGGTCACATAGACATAGTCCAACTGGCTGGACAAAAACGCACATCGCTTTCAGCTTATCTGAAGTAAAGCAAAAATACACTATCCTTGGCTGTTCTTGTTACACAATAACAGGAAGATCGTGGTGGGAAAAGAATGTTGCAGGTGGGAACAGATAACTACAGAAGAGAAACTAGGGGCGGGCTTGGTATTTAGGCAACTAACCAATAATGAGCTTAACTTTTGTAATATCTATGAGCTAATTATAAGAAGGCATAAAAGATGACTGTAAGGCACAATAAACGAAGTCTGCTGATCACTCATATTGAGTGACTGTGTCTTCCCTCCGTCGCGACAGGTGACAATGGAACTATTTAATTTTATTTATTGAGGAATTACCAAGATAGTGAATAAACCGTTCCAAGATCATTTACAAGCCTCTTTAGCCCACCCGTGTTCAAGTCCCTCTGAAGCAGAAACTTCACCCACTGCTCCTTCCAGCGGAGGATTTAAATACAACCTAGATCACTTCCCACTGAAATGAGCCAAGTGTTTTAATTATTTTGGGTAAAATTCCTGCTACTTAAGTTTAGGTATGTGGAAGGTAGATGTCTAGGCTCCTCCTGTAATCAGTAGAAATCTCTTCAGTCTATTGACATGATGATATGCGAATGTCTGCTTTGGGGTGAGATGAACTGTGGCCTAAACTTCAGTAACTGTCCTGTCTGCCTACCTAGACTCTGAAAGCAATCCTCGGGTTCACTTGTTCAGATGGACATGCATATTCTAGGCAGACCGCTCTTGGATAGTGTTCAACTTGAGCCTTTACCATAACTAAACTACTTCTGCTCTGCTGGAGGTATTAGACTTCCTTTAGGGGCAACAGAAGAAAGCAGGTACCTTCCAGGACCTTTTAGATGTCTGCTTTAGTGTGAGAATAATCTTGGAAGTGCTAACTCTTCTCCATGGACCACAGAGGTTGTTTAGAGAAATAGGTGGTTATACCACATGATGTTTATGTTTGCTCAGATAAACTCCAGCCTAGGCAGCCTGGCTACCATCTTCCCCAATGTCATAGTTTCTTTAAAGGAATAGCTCAGACATCTAATGTGCTTGAAAAGTACTCCTATTAGACTATTTCACTGTGCTGAGACAGAGCTCTCATCATCAATGACCACATGCTTAGGCTGATCTTAGCACAATATATGAAATATAAAGTAATCATGACAGTAGCTGATGTCAGACTGCAATATTGAGTTCCAGTGCCATATCTTAAAAATGCAAGCCTCTTCCAGGTTTCTGAGGTCCAATCCATCAGAAAAACAGGTACTAGCTATAAAGAGTTCAGTGAATCTAGATCTAAACTCCTCCAGAGTTGGAAGGGCTTTTCACAAGTAGAGTAGTCTTGTCTAATAAGAATTTAAACTCCCTGAACCTCCTGATGTTTATCCATTACTAGAAAAATGCATGCTTCATTTTCCTTTCCCATTACATGGATAGCTGTGGCAAAGGTGCATGAGAACCAGCAGGTTTATAGATCTGCAGCCACATGAATTATCAGCAAAATATTTAAAGCCGCCGGAGTCTGATATTTACATCTCCTGCATAGGGCCATCATGAAATCTATGCATCCCTTGAATCCTACCTAAGCATTCAGCTGGGCTCTGCTCTCTCATATCCTGTGCTGCAAAGAGATCAAACTATTGCAACCATCAGTGATATCTGGCTCAAATTTTCAGGAAGAATTTGAAGATTGGTTCTTATTTTATGGTTGAGAGTTGGCTTATTTCTTATGATAACTAGGTAAATAAAAAGAGTATACCTCAACATTATACTCTTTCATTGAGTAATTATTAGACTGATGACCTGATTTTTCCTCCCATCACTTTTTGGGTTTTATTAGTCAGAAAGAACTGAAAATACCTGCAAGAAAAATCTGCTAAAAAAGAAAATCTCCCAATCTGTGCAGAGGAAAATTGGAAGGGATAAACAAATCAACAACAAAATAATAAAACCCCCACATGGCTATAATTTCAAAAAAATAATGATACAGTAATTTCAAGACAGGAAGTGTTGGGTAAATGTCACTAGAAAATTACTTTTTGCTTTGAAATTGCAGTTCATACCTAGAGGACTAATAAACATATTAAAATAAAAAGCAAATTAAACAGTTTAAAGTCATGATCTTAAAATATATTCACATGACCTAATCTGATTTTCTAAAATGTTATTTTCCACGTTTTTCCCAATTTTACTTTCCATCACAACTGGAATAAAAAAATACTATATAAAAAGCAATCTGAAAACCTGTTTTGGAATGAGAACAATTCCTATCCAGCTCTGATGTGACGCTGCCCAGTTTTGGATATATAATTAATGTTATTTAGCCAGTCCACTGCTAATGAAGATTCTCCTTGAACTCAGTGGTAGGGGGTACAGTTTGTGCTGCAGGAAGACCTATTTTTTGAGCCTCCCCATCACCATGAAATTCTAAGTGGCCACAGAAAGAAGTGTAAGAAACACCACAAGTCACAGACACCAGTGGGTCTGTTACAAAAGCATTTGCTGCTCAGAATATGAACAGCATTGTTTTGATTTCTATCTGCATCACAGTTCCTAAAATGTTTTCCCTAGAGCCATGCAACCCTGTTATTGCAAGAAAATTAATGGAAACAAGTTTTCTTTGGTGTTGGGTTTTTTCTCCCCCTGATCAATACGTGGGGCCGTAATTTGCTTCCTGTATGTTTAGAGCCTTCTGAGTTTGATTTAAAAAAAAAAAAAAATCAGATCCAAGCAAACCATTTATTAGTTCTTGGGTAAGATTCAGAGTTTTGTTTCAGTTTGGGAAAACTGCTGGTGAGATCCAACATCTTCATGAGTCTCAGAGTAAATAGTGATGTGATATTCAAAAAAGCTATTATTTTTTTAAAATCTACGAACCTGTTCAAAACTAGAACATAGCCTGCTCTGAATAGAATCCTTAGAGATTCACAATCCCTGTTAACTCTTCAGCCCTATATTCCTCACCAAACAGATGTCATACCGAATTTCTGAAACTCAGACTGCAAAAGGCAGCTGAGAATGTGCATTTCCTAGAGGCAGGAGTAAATGCTTCCCCTGACATATCTTTCTCATATATGGTGTTCTACCACCTATTGTACATTCCATGTGCTTCCTTGTCCATGGTAATACTCCCGGAAGATGGCTGATGTTCTGCAAAATGACCAGAGAATGCATCTTTAATTGCACCCAGAAGAAACTTTATTACCCTGTAGCTAGCTGCTTTGGGTTTTTTTTTCTACAACAAGTTATCCTAATGAGCTGACCCAGGACCAGATGTTAATTGCAATGGAAAGTAATCAGTTTTATTTACTGAGCGTGAAGTCATTTGCAAGGTTAGTCAGTGAGCAGATATGAAGTTCTTAATGAGGCAAGAATCTAGCAGACCTTCTGGGTTTCTTGTGTCGATTCTAGGTTTACTGCATTACACCCATTTTCACTCTACCCATCTTTAGCCAGGCCACCCTTTTAAAAAAGTAGCAACTTAAACACAATCAGTCTCTAATCACTTGGTAAAGGATGGAAAAAATAATACTGCAACAACTACAGCTGTCTGAGAGCAGTAGATTCTGAGAGGACAAAATCACCCTCTGTATATATATAAAAATAATAAATATGTAAATCACACAGGAAATTATGGCTAATGGCATGTTGTTTAATAGAGGGTATTATTATAAATATAGGCGGTGCTCAAACAACAAATTAAACCTGCAGTATTCTGAAAAGAGCTCAGAGGACACAACCTAAATTCTAACTTGGCTACTATCTTGGTGCTGTGCTTTCATCTGGGTTTTATATTACCACTGAGCACAGCTTTAAGAGGGAAAGGTTGGGCCATCCAGAGTGATAAAAATATAAGAGGGGAGGTCAGGAGCAGAAGGACGGTACTTAATCTTCCAGTGAACTTCTCAAAAGATAGTTTTGTAAGAAAAAGAGCCTTCAGTACACTTGGATGTGAAGAGCATTTTCTGTCCTGGGGAGGACAGGGAGGAAGGTTATCTGTTCAGCAGCCACCAGGATAGCTGTACAGTGCAACCTCTAGTGTATTTGCACCAGTGGAGCTGAAAATCAGAGTAAACACCATTGTTGTGAAGAGTGGTTTGGCCCGCCTACTTAGGGGTTGCAGTGGGGCAATTACACCCTACTGCTGTTTATGGTAAGTCTCTAGTCTACCTTGGCTCTATGAAACGTTTTTCTTTTTTTTTGAGAGGATAACCTTCCCCTCACTCTCAATTCCTAATTCTAAAGCCAACCCTGCTGCTTTTCAGCCCAATCTTTAGTGTACAAAATCTCATATCCACCATTTTATGTGTGAAAGGGGACCATAAATTTAAATCAAGGTATTTTACAACCAAACTTGGGTTTAAAATATTTAAGAATTAGTCCCACTGCATCAAGATTGAACCTCATATCTTTGTTGATTGGCAAACTTTAGATACAAAATCAAATAGTTATTTCTCATGGGGTGATCTTCCACAAAATCCTTCAAGTTATACCAGCTGTCAGAACAATCTCTCTCCTAAGAATATATCTGGACGGGAGGAAGAAAAGAATTCTACAGGTGAGTGATAATAATTCCTAGGACCATCATTCCCTTTCAGAAGAAGGTGCCTCAGATCTACAGTCCCAGTAAATGATTCTGGGACTTCACATTTTGGGGCTGTCAGTACCACTCCTGGGAGGTGCACAACTCAGGTGAGCCCAGACACGAGGGCAGTGTGCTATGTAAGCAGTGGAGACAGGTGAGCAAGAGAAATCTAAGGGAACAAGGATTAATTCAAGAGGAGGAGGGGGGAAAAAATCCATCTCCATAATATATTTTTATTCATATATATTATAGCATCTAATTGCAAAACTGAAATCTCAGTGGCCCCCAATGGAGTTACATAAGCACTAGTAATTTTCAGTGCATTCGCTAGAAAGGGGTATTGGGAGGTGCACTTTGCATTAGGACCCTAGGGCTGCGAGCTGTAGCAGCAAGGAGCAGACATGCCTTCTGCTCCTCTTCCTTGTCTGTGGGGAGCAGCAGATGCTGGGGAAAGGGGAAGACAGGCAATGCTTCAGATTTCTTATAAAACACCAGGAGCCCTGAGTCAGAGCAGGGGCTAGGTCTTGAGCCATTTTAATCTGCGCTCTCCCAAACATGGGTCCAGCTAACTTTCTGGGTCCTCTTCTCCCTCCTCCACCTCCACATAAGGACTGAGTTATCAGGACCTCATTATTCATCCATGGTATAGGTAAACCCAACATTAATACTTTGCTCTTCCATCTCACCATTTGTCTTTCAGGAGTTCTTGCTACCTTGGGATGCAACCCTTATACTCTGAGTTTAGCCCACAGGTAAATCCTCAGAGGTGGCTATACCTACTCTTTCTATGCCCATTGCTTTTACAAACTATAATTAAAGATACCTACATTAGTATGCAGAAAAATCCAATTTATACAGTGCTATTAGGCATGCAGTATAAATGAGGCTACAGGAAGGTAGAGTGGATTGTGAATATTTATGGAATAAGTTAACAACTGCGAATGATGTTGCATTTTCCATGCAAGCAGACAGACGATATAACATATGGTCCCAACAGGGAAGAATAACCCCTGTAGTTTGTGGCCTACTTTCAGCTTCATTAATGGAATAGAGGCCAGGCAACATGATGTTGTTCCTAATTAACATTGCCTTTGTTTCTCTTCCCCTACCCTGTCTGGATGAAGTCAGTGGCTCTGCTGGATCAGAGTGCTTGCTGTTTGTCAAGGGTTGAAACTCCTTCTGAGCAGGGTGTTTAGATGTCTTTTGCAGCATCTCATAACCGCATGATCTGCAGTTTGAAGCCCCAGAGTCTGGCACCCTGGCTTCTCTTTTTTAGGACACCTTGAAAGCCAAAGGGACTCTGATTGTCAGACATACCCATCTCCTTTCAAACATCTACCTACACAATGTTCTCCACGAACCTCTGAAGAAATGTGCTATGTATAGCCACTGAGGATCCTAAAGCAAATTTGCTGGCTGTGACCTTTCAATGATATAGTGCTTGCTCTGAATTTGTTCTTTCACTCCTCCAACTTTCATCCACGTAAAAAAAAATAATCAATATTTCCCCCATTATATAATCTATTGGTTTACAATAGTAACTGCAGAAAGAAACCACAATCGGTACTATAATAAAAAACTCGGTCACAGGCTTTCAAACTAATCCAAAGTTTGTGGCAGCCTGGTACACTCTTGTAATGCAATATCCTTAGATCAAATCCTTAGCATAGTTATAATCGTAAGCAAACTAGACCTCTCCCAAGTTTCTGTACATCCAATCACTGGCACGAACATGTTTGTTACTTTTTCCTGAATCTACAATATGGGGAATGCACTGACCTTTCTCCTAGAATGTCCGTGGCTTTACTTTGCCCATTCAGCTAAACATGCTGCAAATCCAGTATGGTCATGAATAACAGAGATCCCAAAAGTTGATGTTGCCAGGAATGTGTGACTCAGGAAGTGGTTTCAAACATATGCATGAGACATTTAGCCCTACAATTCATCAAATGTGGATGTGTTGCTCATATTTATCATTTTTATTCCAATATCCACATAATCTACTATTTTTATTAAAAAGTAACAGCCCTGTGCAGCAAAGTAATTCCCCTGAAGATGAGCACACCCAGTGTGAGGCCAAGATCCCACTCTCTTTTGTCTTTCTTCACTCAGGCTGTGTGATGATACACATGTCCTGATAGAGCTGTGTTAGGGTCATGGTGTGGGACAGAAACATCCTGAGGAGATTTGGGACAAGGCTCTAGTTTGCTCATATTAATTTCCATATATAGACCCCCACAGCACTGGCCCCACTCCAGCTTCTAATTAATCACCTATGGGCACCCCTACATCTCAATCCCATGCATAATACTCTGGGGATTCAGAAATGAGCTGAACTGCTCTGTAAAGGGGAACGCACCATTGAAGTGTGACTGATATTCAGGGAATCAAGTTCCCTTTGCCTCAGATGTCTATCCCCCACTTGATGAACCACACTGATGCTGGTAAACTGAGGCAAAAAGCAAGAAAGTGAGATGCACATAGTCATGCAAGGAAGGGATAATGGTCTGTGTGCCAAAGCTCCAAACGTGATCTATAGCCTTAACCCCAAAATCAAACATCCTATCTACCCTGTGCTACTCCTCCCCTTTCCCCCCTCCTGCTCTGCCATGCAACTCCCAGTGTGATACTACTACAGAGCACCCCCTGTAACAGTATGTTAAGTACGTGTGCGTCTCCAGGTTAGCTTGTTCTCCCATCAAGATGTAGCTATTTTTCTCTCACTTGGCATCTTTTGTGCATGCGAGCGCTTTACAAACAGAAAAATCAGCACTCTGTAAAAGTGCTTCTGTTAATATTTATCACCCCTTTGCCATCACAACAGCAGCCCTCCTCGGGGAATGGAAATGCTAACTCAAGGCAAGACGCAATGCTCCGGTGGGGAGCCCTGGATTAGAACAACAACACAAAAGGGAGAAGGAGGGGGGGAAAGTGAGAGAAAGGGAGAAAGAGTCCTAAAGACCGAGACAAAGAAAGAGTTGGTCTCATTCCCTTTTATTGCAGCCCCATGCTTTTTAATTGTTCCGCCTGAGTAAATCCTTCCTCTGTGGTCCTGTTGTTAATGAAAAGTCCATTGCGGTCATTCTGCTGGCTTTAAGCTTATGCTTCTCCAATGGTTTCTTGAATCCCAGAGCTGTTAATATATCTGGAGTGGAGCAGCTGCAGGGCAACCTATTTCTATGATAATATTTAAACAGAGCTTTTATCTTTATTGGGGAATGGGGGAGGGAAGAGGAGAGTGAGCTTAACTGTTATCCCCTTTCGCTCTCCTTCACCTCTGATCTTCTCCTAAATATTCCAGAGGGTTACTCAGAGGCCTGGGTTTAGTATACAATTTCAGTTTTGCTAGGCCGACCATTAGGGGCTGAGACTTTATAACTAAGTTGTATAAGTCTCAGTGTTGCCACTGCAATAAATCACAATGTGTCCAGTGGTTAATCCCTATTAAAGAATTAGGCTGGTAAAATGAAAATCCCAAGCTGTCCCAAGTGCTTTCAAAATGCAGCAAACCTCTGGTTCTGAATTCCATGAGGTAAAATTATTCACCCATCCAAGACTTTGCATAGATACCACAGTGACTGAAATTGAAATCTGGAGTTTCACCCTATAAAACTGTAAATGTTACAACATGAGACCAACTCATCTTTGCAGCTTCCATCCAAAACTGTCAGCATCTGTGTTTGAGGCATCTATGTGTTGTAGTACCACACAGAAACCTATTATAATTGATGTCTACAGAGTAAACTTAGTGCTCATTTCCCTGCCACACAGGTTGGTAAAAAAGTATGTCTTCTTTTCCCCTCCATTCTCTTGTGATGTAAGTTTAAAAAAATTAACATGAAACAACAAGCTTAAATTTTCAAAAAATGTCTCAGATACCCTCAAAAGACAACAAACCCCCAGCTCCATCCTTCAGTTTCCCACTTAAAAGGCCAAACACATTTTTGTTTCATATACTTAGCTCACAACTTTCCACAACACGATTTTTTTATTTTTAGCCAAAAAGTATAGTAGTGCGGATTGCCCTACTGAGTAATGGGCCATATATGATTTATTTAAAGAAACAGTGTGGTCATGTTATCTGAGGAGACCCTTATGTTATGTTAACTTGAGGATGTACTAAATCCTTAAATGGGTGACCATAGGGAGCTGTGCAATTGTCCAGGCACAAGATATGCTAATATTGTTAACTGAAGATATACTAAATCCTTGAATGGGAATGTGCTAATGTCCAGGTACAAGATATGTTAATGAGTTCCCGGAAAGTTAAGAATAGACATGAGTGACTTGTATAAAGAGGGGGGCTGAAAGGTTCCCTTGGTGTGCATGACTTTGGTGGAGTGCTCCCCCCATGCACCAGCGCTGCCCGAATAAAGATAACCCTCCGCTCACCTCGTTATTGGTAAAGTGATTCTTTTAAATCACTACAAAGCTAAGAATGAAGTGTAAAAATAATCAGCACATCGACACAGAACTTTACCATATTATCTGTAGAGATTCGTTAGATCTCATTTGCATAAGAAAGGAGAAACTTCCTTCAGTTATTTGCATCAAAAGCCACATTCAGTTTGAGTACTGTAGCACACAATATTTTCATTTAAAACTCTTTTAAAACCAAGAGACCTGTAAGGTAATGAAGAGCAGTAAACGTACTCAACTCTTCCTCTTTTACTTTTTAAAAATTGCTCAAAAACAAAACCCTGGCATGGTCTGGATGACCACAAACTTTTTCTAAGTGTCTGGCATCACAATCTCAACCCCTTGGCAAAGGGTGTGGCCAAAACACAGTGGAAAAATCAAGCTCTTCTCCTTTTTGTTCTCCACCATGTTATAAAATGGCTCGATTGCTCTACCCCCACACCACCCCTGCTCCACTCAGTAATTATTTAGATGAAATTGTCACAGAAGGGTCAGATAACAGAAAACTTGACTGCGTCTCTTATAAGATACATTGGGTCTAAAAAGGGGCAACGGCCCCTTCGCTTAAGTTCACTGAAGAAAAGTTTTGGAGATCTTGCTCAAAGGCATCTGGGACACAACAAAAGTTATATTCACTGTTACAACACAAACATGTAGTGTAGAAGAATGGCTGCAGAAGACTGGCCTTAGAATCTCTGACGATCTGCACCAATCCAGGCTGGTATTAGAATAGGCCTGTAATCAGATGTACTGAAAGTTGCTGTGCTGAAGTTAACAAGAAAGGTAGCCTGAGCTATTCTTGAATCCTGAGACCAAGTAATTATGTTGTGCCAACAGGCCGTGGCTGTAACAAGATACAGCTGCTGGGAAAGCAGGTGCAGGGCCAAGAAAGATAGGGAGCAGTATGGGAATATAGGGAGTAACAAACTACAAGGCTGAAGCACAGCAACACATGGATAGAATGCTTATTTTAGTCATGATAATTAGGGGTGTGAGAACCGTGCGCGTTTAGAGACTACTAACCAATTATATTCTGCTTTACGATATGCATGTGTATCGGTTCTATATAAGTAGTGTTAGAAACTAATAAAGTTGAGCAAGATGCATAACTCATATTGAGCGTCTTCTTGACTCCGGCGAACCCTTCTTCCAACAGTGTAGCAATGTAGATTTTTTCTTTTTTCCCCCTGTACTTTTATTTGAAGGCAAATATTCTTTCGGGAAACCCAGGAAAATGAAAAATTCAGTGACCTGCATCCTGCAACTTTGCATTTTTCTCAGTCTAAAGACAACACTGTGTCAGTGAAAGGTCTTTTTTGGGCAGCTGCAGACCTGGAAGATTTACATTTTTAGACAGTGTAGAATAGTTTGCCAATGACGAACAACTCTAAAGGTAAAAGGAACACTCAGTCTGGAGCTTATTCAAATCCTTGCCTCCATTTAAACTGCAGCCCAGTAATGATCCTTAAGAGTGCATCTACCTGTGCAGTTGTTGCAGGTTATACTCTACTAATCTTCCCCCATATTGGATTAAATTGACCACTGTATCTGCAATTAAAAATAAATGGGATTAGAGCAAGGAAACAAAGGAACCTATTTGACAAAAACAATGAAAGATTCATTTGTACTCTCATATATCAGGCACGTACCTTTACAGTAGTGAGAGGGGCTTACTCGTGAAGCTTCTGTTGACATATTTTGACAAATTGATTTCTTCATCTTGTTTGCTTGATCTATGAGTGCACTAGATTAGCACCCTGCCTGTTTATACATCTGTACAAGCTCTTAATAAGGAACAGCGTTCTGGTCCCTAGAGGAATAACACAGACATGACAGAGAATAGAACAATAATAAAAGCAAAGGCAAAGCTGAAGGGTATCATTTTTAGAGAAGGCTCAGACTACGGAAGCTTTCAAGCCCCGTTCTTTTGATTGTCCAGCAGAGTACAGTGAAGTGGTGCAAACACCAATTCCAGATGGGGAGACAGGACAGCTGGGTTTGCTGCTGTGTGTGCATCTCTCCTGGCTCTAAATGAGCACAGGCATTTGTACCCCAGAGCTCCCCTTTGGTGCAGATATTGCTTGGAAATCACTCTGAAGCTCTGAGGTCACCTTGCTGCTTTTTGCAAGCCTTTTTACAAAATTAATGCACAAGGTTGGCCATCCAACATCCCCTCAGAACTGGATCAGAATGGAAATTTCCAATGTGGTAGGCCAAGGTCCACATCACAGGAGAGAGAAGAGGAAAAATACCTCTAAATCTTTGTGTTTTTTTAAAACGTGATTTTGTCACTAAAAACTATGGACAGTGAATGGTATTAGGTAGGGCTGAATTGCAACCTGCAGTGCAGGTTTGCAGATATATTGTAGCTCAGACAGCTTTTTCCAGGGGTCAGGTTTTTCTGTTCTCTAGCGCAAAGGTAAAGAATTCACGTCTAGAGTAACCATTGAAGACCAAAGCCTTTTGATTTTAAATGACAAAAAAACCAAACAAAAAACCCAAAAAAACCCAAAAATCCAATATATCTGACTGAGACTATTTGGCTAGTTTAAGGGCTGTGTCCTGGCACTTTAACTGGATCAAAGAATCACAGCATGGTCAGGGTTGGAAGGGCCCTCTGGAGACCATCTAGCCCAACCCCCTGCTAAAGCAGGTTTACCTAGAGCAGGTTGCACAGGATCACGTTCAGGCAGGTTTTGAATGTCTCCAGAGCAGGAGATGCCGCAACCTCTCTGGGCAGCCTGTTCCAGTGCTCTGTCACTCTCAAAGTAAAGAAG
The DNA here is from genome assembly GCF_015220075.1 of Falco rusticolus. Lineage (NCBI taxonomy): Eukaryota > Metazoa > Chordata > Aves > Falconiformes > Falconidae > Falco > Falco rusticolus. Next base: position 17,865,750 of record NC_051209.1, on the reverse strand, counting down.
TTTTTCCTCATATTCAGATGGAACTTGTATTGCAGTTTGTGCCCATTGCCCCTTGTCCCATCGCTGGGCACTAAAAGAGCCTGGCCCCGTCCTCTTGACAATCACCTTAAGATATTTGTAGACATTGATAAGATGCCCTCTCAGTCTTCTCCTCTCCAGGCTAAACAGGCCCAGCTCTCTCAGCCTTTCCTCATAAGGCAGATGCTCCAGTCCCCTCATACTCTTTGTAGACCTCCACTGGACCCTCTCCAGTAGTTCCCTCTCTCTTGAACTGGGGAGCCCAGCACTGGACACAGCACTGCAGGTGCGGCCTCACCAGGGCAGGGCAGAGCAGAGGGGGAGGATCACCTCCCTCGGTCTGCTGGCCACGCTCCTCCTAATGCACCCAGCATCCCATTGGCCTTCTTGCACACCGGGTCACACAGCTGGTCCATGGGCAACTTTCTGTCCACCAGCACTCCCAGGTCCTTCTCCACAGAGCTGCCTTCCAGCAGGTCAACCCCCAGCCTGTACTGGTGCGTGGGGCTGTCCCTCCCCAGGGGCAAGACCTTACACTTGCCTTTGTTGAACTTCATGAGGTTCCTCTCTGCCCAACTCTCCAGCCTGTCCAGGTCTCGCTGAATGGCAGCACAGCCTTCTGGCGTATCAACTGCTCCTCCCAGCTTTGTATCATCAGCAAAATTACTGAGGGTACACTCTGTCCCTTCATCCAGGTCACTGATGAATAAGTTGAACAGGACTGGACCCAGTACTGACCCCTGGGGATCACCACGAGCTACAGGCCTCCAGCTAGACTGCACCACTGATCACAGCCCTCTGAGCTCTGCCATTCAGCCAGTTCTCGATCCACCTCACTGTCCACTCATCTAACCCACACTTCCTGAGCTTACCTGTCAGGATGTTATGGGAGGCAGTGTCAAAAGCTTTGCTGAGGTCAAGGTAGACAAATCTACCACTCTCCCCTTGTCTACCCAGCCAGTCATTCCATCATAGAAGGCTATCAGGTTGGACAGGCATGACTTCCCTTGGTGAATCCATGTTGACTGTTCCTGATGACCTTTTCCTCCATGTGCTTCGAGATGACCTCCAGGGATGGAGGTAAGGCTGACCAGGTAGTTTCCTGGGTCCTCCTTCTTGCCCTATTTGAAGACTGGAGTGACATTGGCTTTCCTCCAGTCCTTAGGCACTCTGTCCGCCGTGACCTTTCAAAAGTGATGGTGAGTGGCTTGGCAATAACATCTGCCAGCTCCCTCAGCACTCGGGGGTACATCCCATCGGGCCCCATGGATTTGTGGGTGTCAAGTTTGCTTAAGTGATCTCTAACCTGATCCTCCACAACCAAGGGATCACATGGCTTGTGATAAATATTTCTGCTTTGACTTCTGTATTGGCCTTAGGTTGGAATGACGATGCTTCCAAAAAAGCTGCAGCTGTGTGCAAGGGGAGGAATTATTAAGTCAAGCCAAAGATAGTGTTATGCAACAAACTGTACTGGTCTGTTTTTCCTCCAGAAAAAATGTGTTGACTTGATGACTAAAAAAATATTTTAAAAAGGTAAAAGGAAGCTGGACTCACACCATCTCAGCCTTTGCATAATCCAGGCTTGGCCTCAACCTCACTGCAAGATAGAGATGAACAGAGCAACTCTCTCTCCAGGGGGCTTTACCGACCTGTATCATAATGGTACAGCTGAACTGCAGATGCTTTGTAGCAGGTAGCCTTGAAGGACCTAGGAAGTCAGCCCACTGCCTTATTGAGCTATTTCCTCCTATACAAACATTACATTTACTAACCACGTTGCTACCAGAGGCATTGTGGTTTCATCCTCCTGGCTTGCTAGGCACAATGGCTGCTGCTCCCCTCTCAGTTTTTTTTTTTCTTTTTTTTTTTTTCTTTTTTTTTGTGCTTCCCTGCTTCATTCTCCTTTCTATCCTCAGGAAGCAGGGAATCTGGGACATTGCTGCTTCAGAGCACACTGCTGTCTAGTGATTAGTGCAAAGCTGTAGATACGTTTGCATTTGGCCCCTATTGTCTGGTTTGGACGAGCAAAACCAGATATATCTATACTCCTACCAGAAACTTTAGACCTTGAGAAAGCAAAAGCATTTCCAGCTTTAGTCTAAGATTACGACAAGTATAACTTTATACACTCATTGCAAACCACACTAAAGCATTATGTTTTTAGGTGCTGCAAGGAACATCAAACAATAATGCAGCTTGCAAATTATAATTTTCAATACAGTAGTTGCTGGCTCAGGCAAAGCAAGTAAAGGGGGCAGGGGGCAGAAAACCCAAAAGGATTCTGGGTATTTGTATTTTTTCCTTTACCTCATTAAGCTTTGCTTCCATTTAAATTTTAATGATGCTTGATGTCTTCTGCATGCTAGCATTTATTGCAGTCTCTTTAAATTAATTGTCTTGATAATGGGTTACTCTGACACTGCAAATTAGGGGCTGAAAGAAACCTTTTGCCACATCCAGAAAAAGCTGTATGTCCACTCCGCAGCCTGTTGCTACTCAGCAGGAAATAGCAGACTTGCATTTGGTGTTCTTTCTGCCTCGTGGCTTCCTGCTTCCTAAATGGTGAATTAAGGATGAACAAGCCATACATGGAAAAACAAGAGAGAGATTTCTGAAAAGTTGTTTTCTACCAGCGTGTTTGAGAACACGTTGGGGCACAGGGCATCATTTCAAGAAGCTCTTTTTCTCCAGTTTTCACCACCCTTATTAGGAGCTCTAATGGTCGGCTTGCTGTAACTGATAGCTAAGGACAACTTAAGGAATTATTTCTGAAGATAGTCTTACATTTTTCCAGCACCTCTCATCCTCATACAGGCATCTTGATAGTATCAATGCAAGCTGTAAACTCACAGCCTCATGTGTAAAGATGAAGATAATAAAATTAGAGGCTTATCACCCACATATTTTCACACTTGCTTGTGTATTTTGGTGACTGCTTTCACTATCAGTTTATATAACCTCCCATCATCAAAACATCTAATCACCTAGCAATCACTGGGTCAAAACCCTTTCTAGGAGTTGAACATTTTCTCCCTTCTTATTCTAGGAGCATAATAAATGGGGAAAAAAACCTGCAGGAAAAGAAAAGAACACAAACAAGGAGAAAGAACACTTGAAGAGAGGGAAAAAACAAGTGCCACAAGTCATAAGTCATTTGAGTGGTGTACTGGGATTTAGGTCAAGTCTGGGTTCTTTTGAGATCTAGAGTCTCCCCTCCCTTAAAGTTTAAAATATTTATTGAAAAAGAAATTCTGAGCAAAAAGTGTTTCAAAGAGTTTTATGGATTTGGGTCTTGATTTAGATGTTGGTTACATATTCCAGCTCTCTTTTGGTAATATTTAACTCTGCCAAATTATTTCACTAGAAAATGACAGCACCTCCAAACAGCATGGGATCTTTGGGTGGTTCAGTGGAATAAGTTCCTCTTCAGCCATGGAGACAAGCAGGGAAAGAGCATCATTAACACATCTGGTTTGTCATTATAAAAATAAACCTAAATCTTCAGCTTGATCCCAACCTTCCAAGTGTTCCTCATTACAGAATTCACAAATTGCACAGACAATGGTACCAGTAGGCTCAAAAAGAGGGAAAAGTGGGGCAAAGGCCACGGTTTCTTTCCAGCTCTTATCTCCCACTGATAGCGGAGCACAGTAGTGGAATAGATAGTGCTGGAATCATTCTCATCCTCCAGCTCATAACAGCGTCTCTTCTGCAAAGAGAGGAACATCACTGAGATAGGTACATGATTTTGGTTCAGAAGGTGGCAGGCTGGTGCAACAATGCAGTTCCTTCTCATGTTTACAGAAAGTAGCTAGTTCACTTAATGGCTGTCCCATTAAAGACAAATTAAATATATTATGGAAGCTGAACTAATCTAGCAGCCTCGATGACAAAGACAAATATTTATGCTCGAGTCTGATGGATCAGTTTTTTGTTGTTGCTTTGTTGCTGTCTTTTTTTCCTGAAGGAACTGTTCTGATATATCAAAGGCCATAATTTCAGTCAGCTCAGAAGGTCATGGTTGAGGCTTTGCACCTCTGGAGGAGTGGAAGGGAGTACTCCAGATGTCCCTGTAGAAACAGCTCTTGTGGCTACACCCTGGAAAGGACTAGCCGGTTTACATTTTCAGTATGGTTCTCAATTGATAACTGATTTTTCGAATTGTGAGTTTCATAAATTCTAATCTCTATAAAATTGACCAAATAGATTACCTTATTTTTCTCAAACTGAGAGAAAATCTCTGATCTACCATCCTTCCACCTCCCCACCCCGCTTCTTTGGAGGACTATGAAAGCACAATGGGATGACTGTGAATAAAAATATGTTTAAGAAGGTGTTTGAAATTTCTAAAATAGCTATGAATTTGAAGCTGAAAGCTGGCAATTTTTCAAGTGGCTCCATCCCTAAAATTTCCCATATGTAATTTTTACCTCCATTGTTTTCTTTCCAGAACACCTCTTTCATGCTAAACAAATTTAGAAAGTAGAAAAAAAAACATCCAAAACTCACAAGCCTTCTGATTTTAACCTTATAAATGAACTTGAAAGAAAATGCTATCCATTACTGCCAAGATGTCTCTCCTACAAGCAAGCACTAGTATTTTGGGGAAGCAGAATGTGCCAAAAGAAAATCCTGGCTGCTATTCTCAGTCCTAAAATAACCCTTTATATATTTTTTATTTGGTTTTTTTTCGAGGGGTTGATTTTGTGTTTTTAAGGATCTGATTTAGATTAAGTATGGTATAAAAAACAATATCTCAAGGAAACTGTCTCACTTCAAACAGCGCTCAGCCTAACACATCTCCATTTTTTCAGTTTCCTTTCCATTTCAGTGCTACTTTAATAGGGTCTCCTCCTTTTTGCTCTAAAATAATCCCCTTACACCTTTAGAATCAATTTCTCAAAGGCCCCAAATGCCATCCTGCTGCTTCGCCAAAACCCTTGGAAATGGACTGGAAACCAGAGAGGGACAGGCTCTGTCCCCAGAGGTTTCGAATGCCCGCTGATTTAAGCAGTCCTTGCTTTATTGAGGAAGGCTGTTCTCAGCACATTCATATTTCTACTTAAGTGCTACCCCAAGAACTTGCACAACAGCAAAAATATAATACTTCTTTCCTGTCTCCCACCCTAAAAAAAGGGCTTTTCTGGCTTTAGATGAATATGACTTTGGATGAATGCAGCTTTCACCTGGGTCAGGATCAACATTGATATATGCGAGAAAAGTCTAGCTGAATATGACAAAGTTTTGCTTTTACATCAGCTACAGATTTTGTGCTTACTTGTGCTATCCATCAATATTTTGCAAAAAAGCTGTTACATCCTCAAATTTGCAACTAGGGAAGTTAGTTATCTGCCAAAGTGCATTAAATAAATCCATGGCAAAAGTAGGACTAAACCTCCATCCTCTGTTATTGTCTTTTCCCTCTGAGTCTTGCTAGGTGATAAACTGATCAGGGAGGTTGAAGTCCCCCATGAGAACCAGAGCCTGTGATTGTGAGGCTACCTCCAATTGTCTGTAGAAGGCCTCATCAACTTCCTCTTCCTGATCAGGTGGCCTGTAGCAAACACCCACAACAGTGTCCCCCATGTTAGCCTACCCCTTAATCTTTACCATAAGCTCCTGACTCGTTCTGCATCCACCCCAAGGGAGAGCTCGATACATTCCAGTCGCTCCCTCACATAAAGAGCAACTCCACCACCTCACCTTGCTGGCCTGTTTCCTAAAAAAGTACATAGCCATCCATGACAGCATTCCAGTTATGCAAGCTATCCCACCATGTCTCTGTAATTGCAATGAGATCACGGCCCTGCAACCACACACAGATCAATAACTCTGCTGTGTGCATTGGTATACGGGCATTTCAGAGAGGTAATCGAGCATGCAGGTTTCCCATGAGGGATGTGAGAGGATCCACCATAGTGACACCCCCTGATGTGCTGGCCTTCTGATACTCATCTTGGGAGGCAGCTAAGGAACTATATCACTGCTCTGGTTGGGATGGCTTATTCCTCAGTTGGATGCAATGGCGTGAGCATTGCCACATTGGACTCCTCCCCAAGTCCTTCAGTTAAAGCTTGCCTCACCAGCTGGCCAGCCTGCCGCCAAAGATTCCCTTGCCTCTTCTAGACAGATTAGGAGATATCTCCCTTATTGTCTACTTCTTCCTCTCAGTAAAACCGTGTATTATAAAATGTGTAAAGACAGTGGCCCAGACAAGAAAACATGAACTTAAGATGTGTAAAAAACGCAGTGCTAACCATGTCCCCTGGATTCCTCCCAGCTGGTTTAGGTACTAGACTTGTTTCATAAAGGAATGGTTGGTAAATGTGAAAAGTGAAATACATGCAAGGCCATTTTTAAAGCTGCCTTAACGATTACAGCCAGACAACAAAACAATGGTTATCTCTGTCAGTGACTGAAGTAATTTTTCCCTGGTTTCTTCAGTGTTGGGCAGAGCTGCTGTGACCTGTTACATAGGTTTCTCAGTGCTGCCCAAGCAGAAACTGCAATTCAGATTTAAAAATAAAATAAAATAAATTTGTTCCTAGTGTATGAAACCAAAATTTTGACAGTTTAGGAGGAGAAGGGGAATGGGGAGAATGGGATTAGACTTCTATTAAGTAGCAAGAACATCCAGATTTACAATTGTGAGGATGTAGGAAAAAAAAGTATCCCAGCGCTCGCACAGTGGATAAAAGCTTTCTTGGTTCAGTGCCTAAACCAACTTCTAATTAATGGTGTTTAGGAAAGCATTGTCCTTATGGTATGTTATCTCATAGCTGCTTACTGAAAGGGTGCCCTGCCTGTTGCAGAGGAGCAGATGGCATTGACCATTGTCTGAGGACAGGCTAGATATAAGATGATTGCTGATCTGGTCCAGTATGTCTGTGCTTGTTAATCTAATCCTAATGCATTTTCTTTTTGTGTGTCAAAAATTCCCAGGTATATACATAAAAACTTTTTTAATAAAGTCCCATTTGAAAGTGCATTCTAGTTTGAGACACCCTCTCACCTTACCAATCTAGCTATAAATCTTCACCCCAACAGTGATGTCATCTGTTATGGGCATTGACATTCCCATTCAGAACAGCCAGATGTAATAGTGATCATTAAATGTCACTTTGGGAGGAAACCCTCCTATGGGTTGGGGGCCAAAGGGGGTGGTTTGTCCAGGAAAGGTGCAGGGTGATACACCAGAATGTTTCAATGTTATAGAGTCAAGATGAACCATCTTGGCGAGCTGGTTTGAGGGCACTGCAGACTGTAGATGAGTGATCATTCCCTGGACACAAGATATAGAGGAGGGTCCGTGAGTCATACAACTGGTATAAATCATGCCATGATTTTTTTTCCTGCCAGTCAAACAGTCAGTGTTTTAAAGAATACCTTGTCATATTTAATAGTGCTGTCAACCTTGCAGTTTTGTTGGGCCTGTTAAAAAGAAATTCCAAAATGACACTATTAGTAACCACTCTTCCCCAGAGCTGAGCAAAGCCAGGCTTAAAGAGTCTTGCCCAAGGTGGGATGAAAGGCTTCATGGTGCAAAAAAGATAAGGCAAAGTCACCCCAGGGTAATTGCAACAGATTGGAAAGCCACTCTACCACCTACCTTGACCAGCACCAGTTACGGAGAGTGAATTCTAACATTTGTAAACTGATACTGATATTGAGGCAAACACAAGTGGAAGTCCTTCTTAAAGTAAATCATTTATATTCTATATATTGCTGCTGCGCTTTTTTTTTTTTTTTCTTGGGTACCATGACTGTGTGAAGATACACAGAGTTGGCAGGAAATATCCTCTCAAAATGGCAAGAAAAGCCTTGAGGAACTTGATAGATGAAACTGTACTTATTTTTCACCACTCTGCGAGAGATTTACCTGCAATAAAAGGTATGACAGGAGGTCAGGCAAACAAGCCCACACTAATGCCAAACTCCTGCCAGAACAGCCAAGTGACCTGCAAAGTCATAACTATACTTCCCATTTTGTGAGAAATGAGTGCCCCTAACAACATAATTTAGCTTAAATTTCCTTTCAAG
>NC_051209.1:17747539-17838503 GCF_015220075.1 Falco rusticolus | reverse complement strand
TTCCATAACACTATGTAAGCAAAAGAGGCTTAAGATGGGTTTTCTGAATGCTAACAATTTATTTTAGACTGTCTAAACTCAGGTCTTGACAGATTTCACTCTGCCAGACGTAGAAACACTGTTGCACTCCAGTTGTGATATCCCTTTTCCCAAGTTGTCACATGCACATCTCGCTCAAGCAACATTATTGTTAAAGTTTCTCTCTGCTACATAAAAGCATATTGCACTTGTAGATATAAAAGACAGCACCCTTACTTAGATTATTACCTTATTACCTCATAACTCTGAGTATACCTTGTATCTCTGATTTCATCACTTCAAAAATTCACCAGAAGCAGATAAAACCACAGCCTCAGACTAAACTACGCCTTAACTGCTGATTCAAATAAAGGCATTCTCTTCAGATATGCCTAATGCTTACAAATAATTTTGGCTGGTTTTGATCAAAAAACTATTATTACATTAACGATCAAAAATAATAATCCCGTTTGCAAAATGCCTTTAAGCCAGCCTCCTAGTCCCAACCAATTTCCACATTCAGAATACAGCATAAATACAGAATACAGAATAAATTATCTCCATCAAGGCAAAAAGGCTTCTCTTTAAGCACAGAGATGTTTGCTAGTTCAAGGCAGAAACCCATTTCTTGTAGGGGACATCTGAAGCACTTTTTTTGGTGGGTTTGTAATGAATTCCGTATTTTTCCTTGAGGAGCTTAAGCTGTTCCTCTTGTTTCAGGAGTGTTTCCAACTCTGAGTTGTCCAATAGGTCCGTATTTCCCAAACATATCATACATTTCCTCTGCTGTGATTTTATACGGCAGGTTCCGAATATAAAGGATCCGATTGACCTCTGGGGGCAGCCAGATGTTAGCTCGCTTGGCCGCTTGCATCGCCATGGCGCCGATCGGAGGGCGGGGGGGTGCCGCCTTGGAGAGAAACCGCGGCCGGGAAGGGGCCTGCCGGGCCGCGCGCCGCCGCTCGCCGCTGCCGCGGGGGACCCGGATGCTATCCCATACGCTAATAACCCGGGTAATGCCTTTTTACAATCTATGTCCTGAACGCTCCGCTTTTCTAAAAAGCATATGAGCAAATCATACGTCGCTTGTCTCTCCATACCTTCGTCAGCGCTGTTGCAGCCTTTGCGAGACTTCGGCGACGTGTGGCCGGCGGGACCCTCTGTAGGTGCTCCCGGGCGCGGGGACTGTGCCCTTCCGCCTCCTGCGCTGCTTTCAGGACCGGTACCCGAATCTCCGTCGAACCGTGGCTCGCAGGTTCAGCCCTCTCTAGGGTCCCTGTTCGGGCGCCATTTGTCGCGACGGAGAGAAGACACAGTCACTCAATATGAGTGATCAGCAGACTTCGTTTATTGTCTCTTACAGTCACCTTTTATGCCTTGTTATAATTAGCTCATACATATTACAAAAGTTAAGCTCATTATTGGTTAGTTGCCTAAATACCAAGCCCACCCCTTGTTTCTCTTCTGTAGTTATCTGTTCCCACCTGCAACATTCTTTTCCCACCGAAATCTTCCTGTTATTGTGTAACAAGGACAGCCAAAGACAGTGTTTTTTGCTTTACTTCAGATAAGCTGAGAGCGATGTGCATTTTTGTCCAGCCAGCTGGACTATGTCTATGTGACCCTTTTCAGCTAGCCAGTTATCCACAGAAGCCTTTCAACTGGGGGGTGATAAGAGTTAAGATCAACCTGTATGCAGCACAGAGTAGGCTTGCCTTATGCTCAATCATTGTTATGCAGTATTTTCACAGTAGAGCTTACTACCCATGATTGCTGTGCAATTGTGCAAATTATATTGACCCCTATGCAAATGTTACTGTTTGAGTCAAATTGGAGGCACTTGGAGAATGAGAAATCATTGATGAATTTAGAATACCCCCAGGATGACCCACGTTTTGGGGCAGAGGTTCCCCAATTGATGGGGGAGGCTCCAGCTAATTCTCCTCAGTTACAAGCTCGCCTACATCCTTTAGTCCTGCAGCAGGGAAAAGAGTTAGCTCTCCAGGCTTTATTACAGGTCATGGCGCTCTGCAACAATCGTGGACCACAATAAAACAAGGTCCAAATGAAGGGTACGTGTCATTCCTGGATAGGTTGAGAGACGCCTTGGATAAGCAAATACAGAATGGGGCAGCTAAGGAAGCATTGTTACTCCAACTAGCTAAGGACAATGTGAATGAGGATTGTAGGAAGATTATTGCAGGCATGGTGAATTGTAATACCACCTTAATAGAATTAATGAATGTACATGGGAAGGTAGGAACCACTGCCTTCCAAATGGAGCATCTGGCAAAAACTTTGCTGCCACAGTTAGGGTCACCCGTTACTGTTACAAATGTGGGCAAGAAAGTCACTTAAAGAAGGACTGTCCAAAGAGATCGAAGACAGGAAGAGGTGATAGCTCTGTCTTGGTATGCCGTCTGTGTAACAGACCAGGGCATTTTGCAAAACAATGTAGATCTAAATTTAACACTCAAGGACAGTTACTTACAGGCGGCAACAGAGGGCAGGGAAACGGGGGGAGGAACGTGGGGAGGAACCATGTGATGATACAAATGAATCCTTCACAACAATTCCGGGCTTATGCAGCCAACACGCAGCCTGAACTACAGGGAGTGCCAGATTGGATGTTACCACAGCAACCACCATCACTACAGAAGATAATAAAGTACATAAAAGTCCCACTGAATGCTGTGGGACCTATCAGCAATAAATTGAGCGTGCTGTTGTTTGGACGCTCTAGTGTAACTTTACAAGGTTTGTTTGTTTTACCAGGAGTTGTTGATGCAGATTATATGGGTCAGATTCAAGCAATGGTGTGGACACACACCACACACACACACACCCATCAATTCCTGAAGGTAGCCAGATTGCACAATTGATTCCTTTCTGGGCACAAGTTAATTATGCCCATGACAAAGTCCAGGGCAAAGAAGGGTTCGGTTCAACAGGAACACCACAAATTTTTTGGACTCAGAGGTACAAAATGCTCGACCAACTTTAACCTGTAAAATCACCTTTGCCAAAGGGACCCCTCCCGCAATACGGGTGACCGGAATGATTGACACGGGAGCAGATGTAACTGTTATATCTGTGCGCATCTGGCCTTGCTCTTGGCCTGTCTGTTTGGCAGGTTCCATATTGGTGGGAGTGGGTGGTGTGACACAGTGTCCAGAGTTGGTTTATGGTGCAAGTTTGAAACCCTGAAGGCCAGACAGCAACAATCCATCCCTACGTACTTGATGTCCCTCTGAACTTGTGGGGACAGGACGTTTTGGGGCAATGGGGAGTCATCATTGGTACCCAGAAGGATTTTTAATAGGGGCCGCTGTGATGGAGGGAGTACAAAGACCTACTCTGCCTTTGACTTGGCTGACAGATACCCCTGTTTGGGTGGAACAGTGGCCCCTCCCTGAGGAAAAATGTGTAGCCCTCCAGCAATTAGTTGAAGAACAATTAGCACAAGGTCACCTGGAACCTTCCCATAGTCCTTGGAATACCCCTGTGTTTGTGATAAAAAAGAAATCAGGCAAATGGCGCTTGTTACAAGATTTAAGGAAAGTAAATGATGTAATGGAGGGAATGGGAGCCCTGCAATCAGGCATGCCTTCCCTGACAATGATCCTGTGAAACTGGAACATTTTGGTAATTGATTTAAAAGATTGCTTTTTCAGTATTCCTTTACATGAAGCTGACAAATGTAAACTTGCTTTTTCCATACCTAGCAGAAACTATATGGCTCCTTGTGAGCGATACCAATGAACGGTGTTGCCGCAGGGTATGAAAACCAGTCCTACTATATGTCAATGGTATATAGCAAAGGCATTGTCACCTGTACAGGAACAATTTCTGCAAGTGTATTGCTATCATTATATGGATGATATTCTTGTATCAGCTGCAAATAAGGCTGAACTTCAACAAGTGTATCCAGTTTTGCAGCAATCGTTGGCCACCTTTGGGCTATGTAAAGCACCAGAAAAGATTCAACAACAAGCCCCGTGGAAATATTTGGGATTTAAAGTGCTAGATCAAATGTTTGAGCCACAGTCTATCCAGCTCTGAGTAAATGTCAGAACCCTAAATGATTTGCAAAAATTATTAGGGGCCACAAATTGGGTAAGGCCATACTCGGGCCTTACAACAGAACAATTGAAACCACTCTTTGATCTATTGAAGGGCGACACTGAACTGATGTCTCCCCAATCACTAACTAAAGAAACCACCTTAGCCCTAGAGAGGGTGGTCAATGGTCTGCAACAAAAAAGGGTACGCTGTGTAGACTTAGAAACTCTGATAAGGTTATATGTTGTCATTGCTAACTATCATTCCATGGGATTGTTGGGCCAATGGAATGAGTGCTGGCAGGATCTGCTACATGTCTTAGAGTGGTTATTTTTATCTGTACAGCCATGGAAGACAGTGAGCACTCAGATTGAACTAGTATCAAAAATCATCACCAAAGGATGTACACAGCATGTTCAGCTCATGGGCCAATATCCCAATTACCTGATAATTCCCATTGAACGCAATTACATAAGCTGGTGTTCGGCAAACAGTTTATCATTTCTGTTGGCTCTGGAAGGTTTTAAGGGACAAATATCCTATCATCTTCCCAGTCATAAATTGTTACAAACTTATTTGGACATACAAATACTTCAAAAGCCGCTGGCAGCAGATAGCCCAGTTGCAAGGCCCTATGGTCTTTACGGATGGTTCTGGGAAATCTGGAAAGGCAGTGGTCACTTGGCATGATGGGAAGCAATGGCAGGAATTGATACACTTAACACAGGGGTCACCTCGGTTGAACTTAGTGCTGTCATTGTTGCCTTTAAAAAGTTTTCTTGATGAGCTGTAAACATTGTTACAGACTCTGCTTATGTTGCGGATGTCACACGACACATTGACCACGCACTGCTTAAGGAGGTAAATTCAGAACGATTTTTTTTTTATTAAAAAAATGATGTAAAAAAAAAAAAGATATAAAAAAAAGTGATGGTGAGCCAACGTACACATAGATATTACATTCTGCACATCCACAGTCACACTGGATTGCCAGGATCTGTCTGTGAAGGAAATGCCCGTGCTGATGCTCTTGCAGCTCTGGCTTGGACTCCTCCGGTGCCAGATCTGATGCAACAGGCCCTCATGTCTCATCATTTTTTTTTATCAGGGGACTCGGGCACTGGTCCATCAACTTAAAATATCTTTTGCAGATGCAAAATCCATCATTGCCACTTGTCCAGAGTGTCAGCAATTGGGTCCCGGACTGATGTTTCCACAAGGGGTTAATCCACGCAGATATCAGTCCTTAGATCTGTGGCAAACTGATGTCACACATGTGCCTTCTTTTGGTCATTTACAGTATGTTCATGTCTCCGTTGATACCTTCTCAAAAGTTGTGTGGGCATCGGCCCATACTGGGGAGAATGCTCTGGATGCCTTTTCACATCTTCAACAGGCTTGGGCTGCTCTGGGGGTTCCAAAGCGTCTCAAGACAGACAATGGACCAGCATATTCATCTGCATGCATGGCCAAGTTCCTTGCCTCTTGGGGGTGGAACATGTTACTGGCATCCCGCATTCCTCAGCTGGCCAAGCCATTGTGAATGTGTTCATCATACTTTAAAACTACTTCGTGAAAAACAAAAAGGGGGAAGGGGTGCTGAGACACTGCATGCTCATCTATGGAAAGCTGTGTGTACATTGAATTATTGACTGTGCCAGCTGGGAAAGAATGTCCTGTGATTATCTCATTTCTGTCTTTGCAGGCAGGGATCCTCCTATCTGAGCAAAGGTCTTAATACAAGACCTACAAACAGGAAAGTGGACAGGCCCGTGGGATTTAATTACCTGGAGAAATGGGTATGCTTGTGTCCCCACAGATGCAGGGCCGTGGTGGCTTCCCGCTAGGTGTGTTAAGCCTGGTTTAGATCCTAGAATTGACAAGAGGACATCAGATACCGGCTGTTCCACAGACCCCTTGAGAGGGGAGTCACAACATCTGGGTGACCCTGATGCGAAGCCTGAATCAGACACAGCTTTGTGCCTTCTTAACTCAGCCTGAACAGCCTTTCCACACATCCTGCCAAGGGCCCTACAACAGATGATAGACATGGCCTTTTTCAGTTAAAAACAAGAGGGGGGAGTTGTAGAGGAATGAAGGCAGTGGATTTATTAGCATTGATAATATGCAGCTGTGGCCTGGCCTTGAAGGCAGTGGTTTGACATAGATGATGTGCAGCTGTAGCTTCTTCCTGCTAAGTAGTTAAATAGCACTGAGGATTGTGGGAGAGAGGGTTAGATGGAGGAGGAGCAGTGTGGTTTGACCTCTGGAGGAAGGAGAAACAGCATGGACAGCAGAATTTAACTGATGGTAAAAGCCTTGTTGCAGCCTACTAGTTTGTTCTGCAACAGAGAATGAATGATAAACGTGGTAAACTGAGTTTGTTTTGAAGATACCCACTGCAAGTGAAAGGAGAATTTTCTTTGTAGTGTTCCTGCTCTTGTGGTTCTGGTAGGTAAGAGCTGAAGAACAAGAGGATTTATAGGAGTTGTGTAGGTGATGTTGGATTAATGCTATTAATAGGAACATAACTGTCATCCTGGGTCAGACTAAGTCTGTAACAAAATAACCTGTTTCTTAAAGTGACCTCTAAAAGATATTTAGGGAATGTGTATAAAAAACCAATGGCAATCACAGGGTGATCTTTCCCCTGTGTGTAATCTAAATTGCTGATTGCAGATATGAGAAACTTCCCAGAGTTTTGTTTCAGAATGTTTGCATGTAAAAAGTTACAAAATCTATCAGTAAAATCAAGCATTACTGATGTTTACTGGTAAAAACCATTCTCAGTCATAAGACTGAAGAGTAGACAGGATGATAATATTACTCCAAACAGGCTTAGGTCCTTGAGTAAAATCACCTTTGGCATGTAGGGAGAGTATGTTTTTCTCTGGGATGCCATTCAAGTTCCATGCCCATCATATTATACCAAAACCTGTTAACCTAGCAGATTACATGCTGAAAGGCTGGATAAATTAATGAAGCAAGAAAATCTCAAGGCTCTCTGAAAGTTCATAAATCATAATAAGCCTGTTCATCCAGCATCTCTTGAAAAGCTTTTGTCCATGTCATTGTCCTTGTACTGCTATTGCTGGGTTGTTGACAAGCAAGGTGGCCAATGTACTCTGTTCTAGAAGTGTTACATAAAACTGATCCTAAGCCACAATCAAAGGAGAGCAGAAGAACAAAACACCAGCAGAACAAAGAAGATAAGGCCCTTGGAAATCCATCACATTTTAAAATGCATTGGATGCACTAATATCTCAGAGGAGACTGAGATAAGGACACAAATAACTCTTACCTATTCCTTTGAAGCTGAACTTTGATGCACAGCCTCACTGTTTCTCAAGAAGGTCTACTTACCTCTTTGTTCGTTCAAGAGCCTTTCTCCTCTAATGAAGAGATTTCATTTTGTTGAGCTCCATTGATTATTAAAAAATAAGAACTAGAATTCAAAATGCTGCTGTGAGGACTTCTCCACTAATCATACAAATCTCACTTGCCTCTGTTTGCTCATAGCACTCTAGTTTCATACAGGGCAGACCTTTTGTGTGTGTGTTTCAGAAACAATCTTGCCACTTCTATGTTCAGAATTTGTTTCTATATTCTGTATTTCCTGACATCAGGCAAACCCTCCCTTTTTTTCTTGTCTACTCTAATTGGTTTCTATTATAGCTTTTTTCTTTCCTTATATCTATTAATTCCCCTTTCACTTTAATTCATTGTCTCTGTTTTGGTGTCACTTAACTCTCAGGAAATGTTTTCATAGAATCATTTAGGTTGGAAAAGACCTTTGAGATCATCAAGTCCACCATTAAACCATGTTGCTAAGTACAGCACCTATGTGCTTTTTAAACACTTCTTTCAGGGATGGTGATTCCACCCACCTCCCTGGGCATCCTGTTCCAATACGTGACCACACTTTCAGTGAAGAATTTTTTTCCTAATATCCAATCTAAACCTCCCCTGGAGTAACATGAGGCTGTTTCCTCTTGTCCTGTTGCTAGTTATCTGGGAGAAGAGACTGACCCCCACCTGCCTACAACCTTCTTTCAGGTAGTTGTAGAGAGCAATAAGGTCCCCCCATGAGCCTCCTTTTATTCAGGCTAAACAGCCCCAGTTCCCTCAGCTGCTCCTCATCAGACTTGTGCTCCAGACCCTTCACCAGCTTCGTTGCCCTTCTCTGGACACACTCCAGCACCTTTATGTCCCTCTTGAAGTGAGAGGCCCAAAACTGAACACAGTATTTGAGGTGGGGCCTCACCAGTGCCCAGTACAGGAGGACAATTGCTTCCTTTGTCCTGCTAACTTTGCTGTTTCAGATACAAGCCAGGATGCTGTTGGCCTTCTTGGCCACCTGGGCACACTTCTGGCTCATGTTCAGCCAGCCATCAACCAGCATCCCCAGGTCCTTTTCCACCAGGCAGCTTTCTAGCCAGTCTTCCCCAAGCCTGCAGCACTGAGTGGGGGCGTTGTGATCCAAGTGCAGGACCTGGCACTGAGCCTTGTTGAACCTCATACAGTTGGCCTCAGCCCATTGGTCTGGTTCCCTCTGCAGAGCATTCCTATCATCCAGCAGATCAACAGTCCTACTCAACCTGGTGTCACCTACAAACTTACTGAGGGTGCACTTGATCCCCTCATCCAGATCATCAATAAAGACATTAAACAGGACTGGCCCCGGCACTGAGCCCTGGGGAACACCACTTGTGACTGGCCACCAGCTGGATGTAACTCCATTCCCCACCACTCTTTGGGCTTGGACATCCAGCCAGCTTTTAACCCAGCACCCAGTACACCTCTCCAAGTAATGAGCAGTCAGTTTCTCCAGGAGAATGCTGTGCGAGACATTGTCAAAGGCTTTACTAAGGTCCAGGTAGACAACATCAACAGCATTTCCCTCATCCACTAGGCAGGTCATCTTGTCATAGGAGGAGATCAGGTTCATCAAGCAGACACATGCTTGATTAAAAAAAGATAGAGGAGATTTAATTCAAGCAGTTCTGTATTTTTATCTTGGTACTTCCACTTTCCCCCATCTGTATCATATCTGTAATAATCAAAGTATTTATATATTCAGTATTTTAACAGTATTTTTTCAGTCCAAAATATAACTTAACTGTTTTAAAACTAAGAGATATAAACTTATATGATGGATCTAAAAAGGATTCTAAATTTCTTCTTTTAAAACATATTTTACTGTCTTCTGGAAGTTTAAAATAAATTAATGTCAAAGTTACAAGAATTTTTTGATGTTATGTGGAATGCCTAAACTGATATGAATTTTATCTCTTTCTTTTCAAGCAGTTTGAGATACTAATAGAATTGGCTGATTTACAGAGATGGAAGTTTCAGGGGGAAAAAAATTAGATATATTATGAGACTTTGGTCGTTACAATTTAACCCTCAGATAATTCTCATTCTCCTTAACTGAAAAACCAAATTTAATGGATTTCATTTGCATTTCATTCTATATATGAAAATGTAGATGGATTTTTAAAGGATCGAGGACATATGTTACCATTGTCTGGTTTGGACAACCCAGGCCTATTAGTTAAAGCTGCAGAGCAACTTTAAATTGTCCTGGGAACAAGCAGTGGGAGAAAGAAGACAAGCTATGCACAAACAAGAAGCCAGGTGCAGAGCAAGTCCCGGGAACCGTGAAATCAACACACTCTCATCGGCACACTCTGATCAGGCGCCTGCAGCATACTCACCAGTCAGCGACACGGACACCCACGTGGCCAGAGACTTTTATCCAATCACCTGTGTGTAAAGTTGGGTGAGCGGTCGGTTTAAGTTATAAATATGACCTGTTTGTTTAATAAAGCGAGCACAGCATGTAGCCATATTGGTGTGATTGTCATGACTTGGACGACTCTCCACGGGGGACCCTCTTCGGAAAGGTGTTTGCATTGGGTTTGCATGGCAAGGTTTTGGTAGCAGGGGTGGCCTCTCTGAGAAGCTGCTAGAAGCTTCCCCTATATCTGATAGAGCCAATGCCAGACAGCTCCAAAATGGACCTGCTGCTGGCCAAGGCTGAGCCAATCAGCAACTGTGGCAGCACCTCTGTGACAGCATATTTAAGGGGAAGAAAACCACCCTCAAAAAGCTCTGCAGTTCTTTAAACACAACTGAGGAGAAAAAAAATAAAAATCACCCTTCCACCTGGAGTTTTGACTCATATTCTCTTTCCTTCAAATCATATGCCTGAATTATTTGAAAAAACTTCCAATAAACATGAATCTGACAGCCTAATACGCTGTAATCAAAAGCTATTATTGGCTTTGCCATATTGATCAATGGTGGCCTAAGCCCTATAATAGATTATGGCATTTCTCTCTGAGCATGGCTGCTCAGCTGTTCCCTCTCTGCATTAACATTCCTCTGTCAGGAAATGTTAAAATGACTAGGTACAGAGCCTCCTGCTCCAGGCCTTGCCCTCCTATGGATTAGGCACACAATGCACTTCCAGAGCCATGTAAACATTGAAGCAGCAAGTCACTACTTCTGTTATGAGGTGGATTTCACATGGTTCTTTGCCACTCACCCTGTTTTACCTGCTCTTAGTAACACATCCATCCCCTTTCCCACAGCATGTCTCACCAACATTCATGCACTTTTGCTTCACTACTCCACTGTGTGTGCTATATCCTCATCATATAGACTGGGAACAGAGCCACAGGGAGGCTAATTGACTTGTCACACAGAAAACTCATGAATAAGAGTGAGTTTGAAGCCACTTCTTTTATTTCAACAGCAAGCATATGAAATGTTGACAAGCTCCTCTCTCATATTCTTCCCCCAGCTCTAAATTCCAAGATGGTCACGGGGTGAAAAAGATCTCTTCATCTGCTTGAAAAGTACGGCAGAATGGCTTTTCCATGACATCAGTCTGAGCTCATAGCAGCCCTGAGGACTATCTTATGCCTAGAGGTGACTTACACTTCCAGCAGACTGCATAGTCATGGTCTTTTCTGAGCTACCTAGAGGTAGCTCTGGGAACCACACCAACCCCCTCCAATAAGCAATAGCAGCAGCCATCCAGAAGGCAGCCCCTATGCTGTGTACTGCTCTGGGCTGGGATTTAGGCCAATGATCAGTCCAGCTAAGCTCCTAGTGGAAGCAACCTCTCCTGAGAGGTACAAGAATTCAGAAGACCCAGGAAATTCTGATATTTCTACAGCTGCCCCTTCTCTTGAGGCCAAAAAAAAAGCACGCACCAGCTCATGTCTCATGGAAATACACAATTCAGAAATTTTTAGATGCAGAAGCTTCTAAGGAAAACTACTTCTCTTCTGAACAAAAAGATGTCATCTGTATTGACCAGCCAGTTGAAAAAATGTTTCATTATGTATGGTTTTTTTCATGTGAAAACATAATGTTGGAGAAAAGCAAAATTAACACACAAATGCTGTTTTCAGTGAAACCTTGTATTTGTCACAGATTGTTTTCCTAAGTTAGAATATTTCAACTTTATTTAATCAGGAGAGAAGAAAAATATTAAAGAAAGGCAGAAACATTCAGTGATCTACTCAAGACAGATCACAATTTTTAAGTGAGACCCAGGCAGGTCAGGAGCAAGGTGTGTACAGGAGCTATACAAAGGAAAGCTAGCACTGCTCTTCCCTGGGAGTAAGCCCAAAGCCAATATTTCCAGATCTATTAATCAATAGCCTTTCATTCAAACTGGGAGAAAACAAAATAATGCTGTGAAAAACAGTGGACATCAGTATTGAAATTAAAAGGATATGGAGAACACAAGGGTTTTTGAGCAGGTGGCATCAAACCCTTCTCAGCATCCCCAAAGCAACTTGGCAGAGAGCTCCCCAAAGCAATCTCTTACACTCTTCTGTAGTATGTAAATGTATTGAAATACAGTCCCCTTTGCCTACTGGGAGATTAGTGTGCTGTGATTCATCCTCTCAACCCACATTGGTACAGGCAGCTGACATTGTGGTTTTTGATATTTCCCTTTTAGTTTTGCTTCCAGCTCATGGGAGGTGGTGAGGAGGAAGGGAAAAAGAGGGTGTAATGCACCCACAGGTGTGCATAGGCAGGCAGAGAGAATTTGTGCCACCAAACACCCAGATGGCAGGAGAAATGTCACTTTTTACTAACTGAATCCAAGGTAGATCTTTATAGTGTGTGGGTGCAAGAGAGGTCAGGGGCTGAGGAGGATGCAGGAAAGCAGAGCATATAAAAGCAGGTTTGACCCAGAAAGAGGCAAAGAAGGACACACAGTGGATAAACAGGTTTCTATCTGCATGTATAGAATGAGAGTTACACAGAGGAGAGGAGCTGAGTTACAGAGATACCTTTCAGGAGCAGAAAGCCAAGTACCTGATAAGCCTTGCCTTTGCCCTTCTCTGTGAAGAGGCACACAAGAGGTCTCCAGCTTCCTACTACCCTTGCAAGTTATGTTACAGGACAATTTCTTTTTCCCTACATCCCCTGAAATGGTCTTTAACAATGGTGAAAGACTGTCTTGACCTGTACTTTCTCTACACCCCTCAAGGTGACACAGCCCACATGCAAGGAAAGGGCCACATTCTGAGACTTCACACTCATGACCATGAGGCTGTGCCCCCACCTGTACTTCTTTGTAATCAGAATTCCTAGCTTTAGGAAGAAATGAGCCAGCAGAAACCATTCAATCCTATTTTTCTGGCTCCCGTATATCTATGCTAATAAACTAAACCAAGCTATGGCTTCTTCTTTGACCCTGCAGACATGAAAGCCTTGCACATGTGTAGTTAAATTCTCTACCTTCTTCCCAAAACTTCATGGGCTGAGTCCCCCTTGCCTGAAACAGCCTGTGCTATCCCCTAGACTGTACCTGGGGACTGTGGCAGAGTGCTAATTAACACAGGCCCAAAACATAACAGGGAGCATGCTAACAGCAAAACAGTATGGACAGACCTTTGCCACGTTATCACAGAACAGTTGAGGTTGGAAGGTGTCACAACACTATCCAAACTAGCCAGCTACAACAAGGCTTTTACCACCCCATACCAGGTTAACGCCAATAAGTAGTCCCCATGCCTTGCCCCAGCACAGCCACCAATCCCCCACAAGGTTTCAAAAGCTCATCTACTGTCCAGGCTGTTTCTTTAGCCTCTTCAGGCCAGTCCACCCTGCTTCTTGCCTCTGCTGTGTCTAGAGTCTTCTTTCTCTGAGCTCCTCTTTCAGCCAGCCTCTCCTCATCCAGGCCCCCTGCTTCTGCTAGGGCCTCACCTTATCCCTCTTCCATCCAGGGCACATGCATCCTTTCCCTGCCTCCTCCCTCTGCTTCTTCTAGAGCTCTCTTCATCCAATCCTCCTCTTTCTTCTCCCTTAGAGCTATTTAACTCTTTAGCAGGAACCAGCCACAGCTGCACATTATCCACATCAGCCAACCCACTGCCCATGAAGCCAGCCCACAGCTGTATGTTATCAATGTTAATTAATCTGCCTTCATTCCTCTATAATTCCTCCACAGGAAGGGATCTATGGAGGTCATCTTGTCCAACTCCTCTGCTCAAGCAGGGTCACCTACTTGTCAGTGCTCAAGCCTGTGCTCATAATTTGCCAGCGTACAGAGATCCTTGGGAAGGTCCTGACTCTTCCATTTCCAGGGGTACAATCTCACTTGTAGTTTCTATTCACTTGAACTATCTGAGATGTTG
This sequence comes from Falco rusticolus, assembly GCF_015220075.1. Taxonomy (NCBI): domain Eukaryota; kingdom Metazoa; phylum Chordata; class Aves; order Falconiformes; family Falconidae; genus Falco; species Falco rusticolus. The sequence goes on along the minus strand of NC_051209.1, from coordinate 17,824,755 downwards.
GATGGCTTGCGGCTCTTGGCACACGAACACTACTCAGAGGGACAAGAGGGTTGGCTAGAGCTGGTGAATCCTGCTTTGGCTAGGAGTATATGGGATACACATAAACAGTGCTCCAAAGATGCAATTAAATACCTCTAAATATCCCACATTAATTGCATGCCTGAATTGGTACTGGTGCTCATCCTAAAGGTACCTAAAGACCCTTGCAAGTCTCTCCATAATAGAAGGTGTAATGAAATGCATGCAAGATAGCTTAAGGCCATGACCATCTCACTTTGGGGGGAGGGTTCTTAAAGATTTGTAATTGAGTCAGATCTGTTAAAAGACTAACAAGTATTTCCAGTGAGATCTGACCAGACTGGGGAAGATGTAAGCCTTTTGGTGACTGAAAAGAGAAAGAATAGAGGGATCATTTCAACCTCAGTTGAAGTAAGGATGCAAAACTGCACAAAGAAAATATGATAAAGAATGATCTTAAGAGCCTTGCACAGAGAGTATGCTGTGATCTTACATCTCTAATGTCCGCAAGCTATGGGTCCTGGGTGTTGTGTTTCAAGCCAGAATGGACCATTTTGATTATTGACTCCCTGATAGCAGAATTAAGTCAGTAATTTCTAGACTGAATAAGTATCCTCTGTATCCCTCACTCAGCAGAACTAGCCAAGCATCACCCACCCAATGTCTCTGCCAATAGAGGTATTTTGCCTACCATCTATTTTCTGATAACTATGCAGGAAGCAGTTGGGCTCCTTATTCTTGATTTAGCCCCAGCCACCAGATGCCCTGCATTGTGCTATTAGGGAGGTATGTAAAGTCACCTCACACGCTGTCACATGCCATGGGGCAATCTCACTGGGACACCTCATCAGTGAGTATCAAGGCAAACCTTTTTCAGTGCCTTCAAGAGAAACCAAAAAGCAAATGAAAACAGGGGAAAATAATCCCCTCACATCTCCTTCTCTGAAGGCAGCAGATGCTTAAAAATTCATCAGGCAAGTTCTGCCATGTAACAGACAGTGGGGCAGAGAGGGTGACTGCTCTGTATGGCTTCCTCCACTCCCCAGGCCTGCTCCCAAGGATCACATCTGCATGTGCAATTTTGGCATTTCCATATATCTGTTTGATTGTTATGTAGATCTTTGGTATGGGGAGCTGGGTTTGTTCCCTGGCCCTCCTCAGCCCTCCCTCTGCAAGGGAGGGAGCCTTGTGTGCAGTAAACAGCATGCTGCACTGGCTATTAGTAATATACCAACTGGCCAGTGACCAGGAACCACTGAAAGCAGCATTTCCAGATGACTCCAATGCTTTAATTGTTCACTCTGTGTTAAACAGAAATGCATCTCTCTGTGTAGAGATTATGAACATGAGGCTTGCCTTTCCACCCTCCATCATTTTTTCCTTGACCTGGGGGAGGTTATTCCCTCCAAGAGAGGACACCCTGTTGTAGAGTTTTCTGTGATAGCAGAAAGGGATACCAGATCATCAGTGTTAGTAATCAAGGGGGTGAACCTCAGCCCTTGTCCCAACCTTCCCTCTTGCACAGGCTTCTGCTCACGTTCAGAGCTCATCTTGTCTGAGTATTTTTAGCTTTGCTTATCATGAGCTGCACCTTAACAAGGGCCTGATTCAAAGCCCACTAAAGCCAATGGAGAGACTCTGTCTTCAGGAGCTTCAGATCAGGCCCATAAGGAGTCTTCAGCACAGCCAGTAGACCAGATCATTAGATGGTATGAATCAGTGCAATGGCACTGACTTCTATGAAGTGAGGCCAAAGTACATTAATGGAGACCTATTTCAGGAGCTCCACTAATGGAGGAAAACAGTATTCCCTGCAACAATGCAACAAAGCTGCAGCACCTGAACTGCAGGTTCTGTCGTGCCATTGCTGTATTTCCTAATACCTTCCAGAAAGTTCTTTGTGCAGTTTTGATTTCAGAAGGGATCACTTAAAATATATGTGAATTTCACTTGCAAATTGCTTATTTCTCTGCTTTTGTGGGGAAAAAAAACCCCAAACAAAAAAGAAAGAAAAAAGAAAGTAATTTTTGCACTACTATAACAAAATATGTTACAGATTGATTGCTCAAGTCAGATGGACTTGTATACCGATATCAATATGCAAAAGCCACACCTCTAAACATTTATTTTAAGGAAATATGCATGTGTCCTGGTTTTGGCTGAGATGGAGTTAATTTTCTTCTTAGTAGTTAGTACAGTGCTGTATTTTGGATTTGGTGTGAGAACAATATTGATAGGACACTGATGTGTTTAGTTGTTGCTGGGTAATGTTTATACTAAGTGAAGGACTTCTCAGTTCCTCAGGCTTTGCCAGCGAGAAGGCTGGAGGGGCATGGGGAATTAGGAGGGGACACAGCCAGGTCAGCTGACCCAAACTAGCCAAAGAGGTATTCCATACCATGGGAAGGCATGCCTAGTATATATACCTGGGGGTTGGCTGGGGCAGGTGGATCATTGCTCATGGACTGGCTGGGCATCAGTTGGTGGGAGGTGAGCAGTTGTGCTGTGCACCACGCGTTCCTTTCTTCCTTTCCCTCTGGATGTTATTCTTTCCCTCCCCCTTTTCATTATAACTGTTATTGTCATAATTGTTATTATTGTTCTTTCATTTTTATTCTATTTCAATTATTAAATTGTTCTTATCTCAATCCTCGAGTTTTAAATTCCTTTCCCATTTTCTTTCCCATCCCTCTGGGTGAGGGGGGAGTGAGTGAGTGTCTGCATGGTACTTAATTACCAGCTGGGGTTAAACCATGACAGCATGCCACTAACTGTCTAGTGACTAGACCTGACCTCTTTTATAGCACTGATTCAAAGTGCTGCAAGTGTCAGTTACTGGGTGAGTTACTCTGGGGCCTAGACCCAAGGTCCCCTGTAGGGTCCCCTGTGGGGTATGACAGTCCCTTATATCAGGTTGCTATCCTTCCTCGGCACTTAAGGTGTTTTCACAGACTTGCTAAATGGACCATGGAGGAAGCTGCATTCTGAACAGGTCCCTTCCTCCACACTGTTGTGCAGGAACGTTGTAGAGTATCTTCAAATTTTACTGAAATTTCGTATATTTAGTGCTTGCTTGTGAAACAATTAGCTATAGGAATATCTTGATTTTAAGAACCTAGTCTCTATGTTAGCATTATGTTAGTACTTATTAACCAATGATGTATGAGTTGCTGTGTTCCCTGTCACTTAAGCTGTGATATTTAGAAGTCCCTACTCTCTGGACCATGATAACCTTGGTCTTTAATCTCTAGACCATAACCAGAGCACCTGGGTTCTATTGTGTATGGGATGAATTATTGGACAACTTGGCAAAGTAGATATCTAGTTGTCCAATTGGGCAACAAAACTTACTTTTAAGGTGTCCGAAAGTGAACTACCTTCATTATAGTACTAAAGAACACACCCACAGGTCAAGAAGACCCTTGTCCAGATGAAGACCTTTCCTCTGCGCAAGCATAGTAACCAAAGAGGATATCACAGCAGATATTATAATTATATGCAAATTACTAACCAATCATTGTAACTGGGAGTGTACGACCTTATAATTTTGGTGTATAAATATAACGGTGAAATCTGCATGGGTGTACTCGATTTGTGGAGATTCCACCAAGCACCTAGTGCTGCAATAAAGAAGTGTCTGCTTATCTACTCCATGTAGATGGGTTTTCTGTCCCCTGGTTAACAGGAACACATGTTATTTTACCAGCTCATACTGTTAAGCAAGGATGGATCACATAATGCCAAGTTCTGGCAATATAGAGCAGATTTAATGAAAAATGCATTTTACCCTTTCCACTCCTTTCTGAACCAAAAAGCAAAAGTCACTTCTTTTCCCTAAATACAAGCATCTGATCCTTCTGAGATATTCTGCTGTAGACATCTAAACCTTTGACATCTCAATTTGAGATAGTCATCCCATTACAGACAATTCATTTTGAATGCATTGTTATTGGACGCAAGCATTTAATAATTATTTTAAGGACAGACAGGCTGTTCATTCCTCCCATTGACCACAGAAGGGGTAGAGATAATCAGCTCAGATTAAAACATCTATCCTTTAGAGATTTAAATAAATCCCATCCCTGCAACTCAGCTTGAGTGGGGAACCTATACACTGCAAGGGGAAAAGGCTTGATTTGTGCTGCAGACTTCTGTGGACAACACTACCAGAAGATCCCTGATCCTCACTGTGATGCAGATGAAGCTACTCCAGCCAGCTTGAGATCTTGATGTGCTCATGGAGGGAGTCTTTGGCTGTCCCTGTACCATGAACAGATTTACTGTTGCATCTGTGTCTGTGCCAGGAAAACTTATCCAAGTTTTTGAGATGTGTAAAGGCTCCCATCATGGATGAGACTAAACTCACATTCATAGATCTGAAGAAAAGAAGTTATCACCAGAATATTTTAATCTCTTTCTGAATACACTGGCTTTGAGTCCAGGCTCAAGCCAGGTTCTCCAGCATCTGAGCTCAGCCACAAAACGCAGGATGAGTTTGACAGAAAAGTGCATCTAGTGTCATGTAAAACCAGCCAGAAGAAAAAAAAAATCACAAAAAACTCCAAAACCAAGCAAACAAATGAAAAAAGAAAAGAAAAAGAAAAGCTGACTTAAAAACTAGGAAGGAAAAATATCAAACAAAGCAAAACAGCTGTGCTGCAAATAACACATAGTGGTTTTCATTTTCATGCAGAAAATTTCTTTCAGCAAAATAAAATACAAAGAAGGAAAAAAATGTGTTCATCTGTATCTTTATTCATCTTAATTCCCAGCTTCTCTGAGTACCTGGATAACACTCTCCATTTGGGGTTCAAACCTTAGAGCCACAAGAGTATCTTGCTGTGGAAAATGGTAGTGAGTGAGAGACTGTGTAGTGCAAGACTAACCTGGAGTCCCGCCTTACAGCTGATTTTCCTAGGCACTGATGCAGACATCTGGGTGTTTGTGCGCATGTTGACAATTATTTCTTTATTTTTTTAATGTCATGGGGAATTGAGGATTAGGTTTGTTATTTCCACTAACCAGGCATTAAAATACCTTGAGCTGATCACACCCTTACTAAGTTTCAACTGAAAAGCACTAGGCAGAGAGGATGACACAGCCCTAGGAAATAGTAAGATTAGTGCAAACCACAGCAGCAGCACAAACAGCACCCAGATGTAATGAACCGAGTAAACTTTTTCCCCTTCCTTTCACATTGTGGTAGATTAGCCACCAGAGGGAGTCCAAGAGACCCCCAAGAACTGCAGGATAAAACGATCAGCTTTGGCAAAATAAAGGTAATTAAACATTTTCTAACGGGGGCTGCAGAGTTCAAACCAATGTGAGCTGCTTTAGGTCACTGCAAGATCTGCATCGCTGAAAGATTTTTCAGAAAAGCTAAATCATACTTAATTTACAGTTTAATGTCTCCAAAAAAAACAAAGGAAATAAGGAAGCAAGTTGATATTGTTAGTATTATTGTTGATGCTGAAAATGGTCTTCTCCCTGTGTATTTCTAATTAGATAATATTATGTGTTTATAGGTCAATGGGATGGAAAAGAAGGTCAGGAGACCAGAATCCAAAGGGCAAACGATGTTGTGTGTATTGAAAGGGTTAAGGCCCAAGAACAAGGAAGATGCCATAAGCACCATAGATACTTACCTGAACAAAAGAGTCTCCAGGAAGGTTGTGGGTTGGTTATGAGATAAGGAGGTGCCTGGACAATCTCACCTTACAGAGATGTGCAGGACCATAAAGATAATAAAGTTACAAAAGAATGGCAACAATAGAAGACCCAAAGGACCACTGGGAGACCACCAGGAGAGACAAGTGTGCATTGGGACCAGACACTTGTATATGTTAATGTGTTCCAAGAAATCTCATGTCTATGTATAACTTTATGGTATATAGCCTCTGAAAGTTTGCCAGATTGTGGGAGCACTTATGGTGGAGCTATCCCCAGTGCTGCAATAAAGAATGCCTTGCTTAATAACAGTCTGCTGTTATTGAGTTTTATTATATTGGACTCCTTACCCAGCCGCACCTAGCTTCCCACTTTGGTGAGGTTAGAAAGCAAGGGAGTTTGGATGCTGCTGATCTTTGTATCAGTTTCACTATACACTTGCTCATGTGTATGGAAATACACACAGATATTTAAGCACAAGTACATTATATACTGTTCAGTCTTACTATTTGGTAGCAGAGGATGAGACATGAGATTTCACATTGCCTTGCATCTCCCAGTCTGACCTCAATGATGGAGGAGGAAACCAGCTATCCCAGGGGACCTGGAAGGGGTGAAGGATGTCACAGGCTGCTGTTTATGGCCATGTCAGGTTAGAGAGACACTACCACACACAAATTTAAATCATCTCCCTCCTTATAAGGCAGGGCAAGAAGTAACATTGGTGGGCCAGAAGTACTGACATGACAAAAAAATGGCTCGTGCTCTGTTATAGAGCTTTTGTGGCAAAAAGTAACCACATAAATGTCAGGAAAGACATCTTCCCCAGAAGACCCTACTGCTCTCCTGTGGTCTAAGTTGGGACTATCACCTTAATGGCGAAAAGTTGAGCATTTTTCTTCAACACTGAGCTACAAAATCTCCACCTCTACCTTCCTTTTAGAGCTTGTTGGCTGGAGAGTCAAAAGGACCCATCCTCCCCCCTTCTTTTGTCCTACAGTAATGAAATGCTACAAGACTGGTCTGAAAACAAATGGGTTTCCGCAGAATATTGACATTTTAAGCAGGAAATGCATACATATGTGGAGGAGGAAGGGACTCATACTATTTCTCAGTAATATGGGGCAGATTGTGTTTTCAATATCATGCCAGTAGTGGTAGCTGAGCTGTCCAAGAACATATAGCTGAAATAGGTGAGGCAAGGGAAAGATGAAACAGGAGCTGAGATGTGACTATGGCCAGAGTGGATTGCTGGCAGAGTACACCCTCATCCACTACACTAAACAGACTGGCCTTTCACCATATTTGAATTTTCCACCTGTTAATACCTCACCCATGGTTGCATTGGGTTTAATATGATTTATCTACAGGGCTGTATACAGGAGTTAAGAGCTGAGACATAAAAAAAGATGCATGATACTCAGGACAGTGATTTGGGAGCAGTTTGTCAAGGAGATCAGGCTGTGTTTGGAGTCAAATGACTGGCTCAGGCAACACCTCCTGGACCAAAATCCATCCAAAGTCTGTGAGGTGAAACTTGAAAAAGAAGCCTGACCTCTTCCTCCTACACATGAGAAGTGTGAGATAACATTCCCTGGCAAGCTATCTGTTCTCTGGATCAGCAGATTAGTTGGAGTGATTACAAGAGAAGAAAGGATATTTTCCACTCAGTTATTTACAAATTGTACCTAAGGAATTATTGATCAGGTGAGTAGCCCTCTGCACAGCCCTCTAGGAATCTGTCCTTTCCAAGTCACATTCATGGCCCAGTAGAGCCAGTGGAGATGTTTCAGATTAGTACATTAATGGGGTATCTGGCTGATGAGGCCACTGTTGGTTTTTCTATTGCTTTTTCAGTGCCTGCCTACAAATTAAACCTCATTAATTTAGCAACAGAAATGGGGAAAATAGCCAAAGCTATGCAGAGGATAAATGTTAAATCCACTACTCCAAACCAGAAAAATATTGTCTCCATTGTTGAAGTGGGTGAAGGATAAACACAAGACTCAAATTCAGGAGACCTGAGCTCCTTTCTTGTCTCTGCCAATGTAATTAACTGTCAGCAATGAGAGTGTACAGCCTGTGTATGTCTCATCCATGGCTCTCTTCACAGCCATTTGGGATGGGACCAAGAGTCCCACCAGCCTAGAGTGCAATTCATCCAATTAAACACAGGTATCTGCTCAAGGCCAATGTGAGTCATGCCCTAAAAGTCACCATCTGGACTTAACGTCTGTGGACTTAAAGGTAGATCAAATGAATACCACCACCAATCTGTGTCCCAGTTCTCCAGCTTCAAATGGTACCCAGTCTTTCATGTTCTTGTCTATTTTGTCTCTGTGGCTCTATGTAAATTCTCAGGCCTTATTGCCACATCCATGCAGGTTAACACAATACAGTTTTATCTGCATCCTTTTGTTTCAGTACTTCTTGGAGAAAGATGAACTAAAAATACAGGCATCAGAATCTGGACTCTGGATAGAAATGTGGTCTTTGATTCCACTGTACAAAACACAGTGAGGCCCCAGTTTTCATGTCTGCCCCTTTGCCTGCTTACTCAGACGATAACAGCTTGAGCTATTCCATGCCAGACCTTTTACCAGCACAAACAAGGCAGTGTCATGGCACTGAAGTCCATGGCACTAATTCAAATTATATGGTTGAATAGCTGTTTATAATCTACACAGCAAAAATGTACCTTCATGTACCTTCAGCTTTATTTTTTTAAAGGAAAAGAATAACTTTTTGTTTATTATTATTGTTTTTTTGCATAGCTGGCAAGAAGGTTAGAGTCAGTCTCTTTCTCTCTCCTCCTCTCTGAGTACCAGCTGTTCTTCACAGGGGATATATGAGCAGTTTTATACAGTTTTAATATCCACCAGAAATTACATCTCACTGTCTTTATGGACTGAACCTTTAAAATTCAATTCCAAATAAATATAATTATCAAATAAGGCAGGATAAAAAGGACAAAGGAAAGAGAGTATCAGAATTCAGTTCCTCACTATAAGAGCTTCAGGGCACAGCCAGTGGGGCTGTGTTCTTTAGCAACAGTAAGAAAAATGGCCCGGGGCTCTGAGATAAACATGTTCATGTTTTGGTCACCACTCTCTATATGAAGCCAGAGTCGGCAAAATCCCATGCTACAAAGGAGGAAGGGGAGTGGAAGCAGGAGGTTTGCAGAGGAAGTTTTTATATCCTCCCAAAATCTGTGTTGGAGAAATGCTGGAAGAGGAGAGAATGAAAACACATGAAACAGAGCTGAAAGGAAGAAAGGAGGACTGATGAAGTATCATCTCAGGGTTCTTCCCCCAGAAAAGAGACCTAGCTCCAAACAAAGTAGGGTCTCAGAGAGCACAGCTGTAATTGTGGCAGAAAAAAACCCCTACAAGCACTAAAAAACCAACCATCCCAAGGCCAAAAGCTTTGCAGCTTATTAATTTTCCTCAAAAATGACACAGAGGGGATGATCTTGTTAAAATGTAAGAGTGGTGTAGCTGTGCAGACATGCTAGTCCTCAGAAAGGCATTGAATCTTACTTGCATGTGCAGGGTTTCTAACAAGCCAGCATTTTTAACTGGAGAAGACTTCACATTAACGTAAAGTCCTTGCTTACAGATCTGAACTGTCCTGAGCTGATAAATGTTCCTTCTGCTCAGTGAAGCTAAGGGAAACAAAGCATATTTAGCATTTTGCAGCAGTGATCTCCTATTTATTGCTATTAATACATAACACTGTGCTGTAACCCCTATTGGAACCCCAGTGTATGCACATTACGAGCATAACAGCCAAGCAGGCATCACTAGAAGGAGAAACATGCACAGAAAATGCAGGCAAGTGGGACTGAGGTTATAGAGTAGGCCACTCTCAGGGTTTTGTGACCTGTCCCTCAGATTGCACTGCATCCAGGGAGCACAAACATACTGGGAGACTTACCTGAATGCTGAGGGTGGATTGGTTACAGTTATGGCTTGTCAGTCTGGTTGGAAATAGAACTGGTGCTACTGAATCTATGAGGAAATTCACGTTCATTGGGAAAATCCTTGTATCAAATAAATACAAAGAAGTGCCTTTGAGAGATGAGAACCTACCTGCACACTCCACGCTGGCAACAGATGCTCAAGGTGCTCAGCAACTTGCAAGATGACTTTTGCATGTAGGCGCCCCATTCCATGCCTAGCATTACCCCCATGTACTCTGCCTTACTTCCTGGGAGGAACCTGCTCTATCCAAAAAGCAACACTGATGCTTTAGAGAAGATGCACATAGGAGAAGGCATATGGCCACAGACTGGACCATGTGTAGGCTGGGCTCCAACAGCTTGCTTCTGATTTTTTGAGATAAATCTAAGAGTGTATATTCCCTGGAAATCAAGGTGTTACAGATTTGCTAATAAGTTAAGATTGGTTGACTTTATTTGATTTTATAAAATAATTTTTAATAGAAATATAGAGGGATAAGAAATATATTTTAATGAAACTTATAGTTGCACAGTAAAAGCTGTTATGAAATCCTTTGTACAGTCCCGTACCAAGGTCAGAAGAATGGGCTAGAATCAGTGTTTAAAACTTAGGTAATAAATTTAGGGTTTGAAAGGTTTCTTTGTAGTTAACTAGTCTTCCGTATGTAGAAAGTGTATTGAAATGTCAGAATATAGGATTAATGGGAACTGGGGAGAGTCGACTGGAACAACTTGTGGTTACCTGCCAAGAAACCGTGAACTTTAGTAAAAGGTAATTCCGGCAGGGGGAGATCGCGACCACAGACTCATATACCACCTACCCGAACTGTACCCCAGACCCATTTCTGGACCTTTCTAACCTTTACTGCGCAGAATCGGATATGGGAGGAGAATATGTTAATGATTTACAGGAAATATCATGATTATGTATGAATACTTAATGAATATGTATGAATAAGTTCTATATATGGTGTCTGATTTTGAGACCTGGTGTGCGTTGATCGTGAGAGGACTCACTCATGCACCCGGCCGTCAATAAAGAAGTGTCTGCTTATCTACGTCACATTGGTGTCAATAAGTTCTTCATTCCGAGATTTCGGTAACAGTTTTGGCGACCCAGATGGGACCTCGCTGAAGGAGACCGGAGGAGTCGGGGACCTGATCGGTTCCAGCCGGCACCGAGGATTTCTCTGGGATACCTATCGATCCCCGATCCGTAAGGCTCTTTGCGACGTTCCCTGGATTTTGGTAAGACACTTCTTTTGTAATTGTAGTAAGTGGGTTAGAGTCCCACTATAATAAGTGTATGGTAAGGAGTGGGTTAGAGTCCCACCAGTGGGTTTGAGTCCCACTGAGTAAGTCTGCCTGTCAGACGCGGAGAAAGCTGCTCAGGGTTGGACTAAAAGGATCCTTGTGGAAGTGAAAGCCTAGGCGTCTGCCTGTAAGACATAAGTGAAAGCTATTGCAGGGTTGGACAAAAGTGGAAACAAGAGAACCTATATGCTATAGTGTTCTCTAAGGTAGTGCCTCTAACAAGAAGTTAGAAGGGGTTTTTTTGATATGGAATTGTTTATTGTGTTTGTGTATTGAGAAGAAAATTAAGTGTATAATATTGTGTTTCATATCTTTGTTTAAAGTAACAATTATGAAAAGTGTGAGTGTGGCTGTAAGGGTGAGATATGCAATTGAGCACGAAAGCGAGTGTGGAGTGTGGATCGGAGTGACAGACTTGAGTGATTGTGTATTAAAGTGAAAAGTGATTATACCATGGCATCTAAGTTAACTCAGTTGTTTAAAAGTAAAAGCATGGGTAATCTTGCTACAAATGACAAAGTTCCTAAAACTTCTTTGTTGGGATGTTTACTGGCACATTGGGGAAATTTACATGATGATCTGCGAAAGAGCCAGATGATTGAGTATTGTAATAATTTGAGTATTGTAATAATTGGTGGCCTTTGTATATATTGGATGATCAGGAAAAGTGGCCCACGAATGGGACGCTGAATTATAACACTATTCTGCAGTTAATGCTGTACTGTAAAAGAGAAGGGAAATGGAGTGAAATGCCATATGTGTATTTCTTCTTTTACTTAAGACAAAGAAAGGACTGGCAGGATGAATGTAAGCTAACTATTAGAGATAATTTGGCAATAGCTATAACTTCTGATAATAAGAAAGGAGAGAAAAAAAAATGTTGCTCAAACTGTGAGATTGGGAGTGGATACAGGAGCGACATTTTTTTATTAAATACCTGTAAAGGAAAAATTGGAACAAAAACAGGCCATTCCTGCAACCCCTGGATTTGAAATTTGGAAATAAGATAATTACACATGAATTTTTGTATGTACCAGAATGTCTGATACCCTTCTTAGGAAGAGATTTGTTATCCAAATTAAATGCACAAACTGTTTTTGACGAAGGAGAACTTTTCTTGAAAATACCTGAGTCAAAAACGGGAGAAATCCTGATGATATAAGAAAAAGTAAAGGAACAAGAAATTCCACCGGAGGTGGATTTGGCAGTGATCCCTACTGTATGGGAAACAGATATTCCTGGTAAATTGAAACTAGCAGAACCTGTTAAAATAGATTTGAAGGAAGGCGCAGGAACAGTGAGAATTAAACAATATCCAATCAAACCGGAAGTGAGACAGGAATTGAAGAAATTGATTGATAAATTTTTGGAGTATAAAATTTTGGAAGAATGTGAATCTGAGTATAATACTCCTATTTTACCAGTCAGAAAATCCTCGGGTGAATATAGACTGGTGCAAGATTTGAGAGCAGTAAATCAAATAGTCAAGGATATTTATCCTGTAGTAGCAAACCCTTATACATTGTTAACAGCATTAAGGGAGACTTATCAGTGGTTTACAGTGCTTGATTTGAAAGATGCTTTCTTTTGTATACCTTTGGAAAAGGAAACCAGAAAACTGTTTGCTTTTGAATGGGAAAATCCACAAACTGGGCAAAAGATGCAGCTGACATGGACCAGATTACCCCAAGGATTTAAAACCAGTCCAACTATTTTTGGAAATCATTTAGCAAAGGAACTTGAGATCCGGAAACAGGACAAACCAAGGCCTGGGCATTTACTCTTACAATATGTGGATGACATACTGATTGCTACAGAAGAAAGGTTTACTTGTATACAGGTGACTATTGACCTCTTGAATTTTTGGGACTAAATGGGTACAAGGTATCCAGGAAGAAAGCCCAAATAGCCTGCCAGACTGTGATATATCTGGGTTTTGAGATTTCAAAAGGACAACGACAATTAGGAAAAGATCACAAAGAAGCTATTTGTGGTATACCTGAGCCGAGAAATATTCATGAACTCAGAGCATTTCTGGGAATGACTGGGTGGTGTTGCCTTTGGATTATGAACTATGGGCTAATAGCTAAACCGTTGTATGAGGTCCAAAAGAATTCTCCCTTTGTATGGGGCCCACAACAGCAAAATGCTTTTGTAGAGTTAAAATGTGCCTTAATGTCTGCACCTGCTTTGGGACTTCTGGATTTAACCAAAGATTTCCAGTTGTTTGTTCATGAAAGGCAACACCTTGCACTGGGCATGTTAACTCAGAAGATAGGAAGCTGGAAATGACCAGTCGGATACTACTCCAAACAACTGGACACAGTGAGTAAAGGGTGGCCAAACTGTCTTTGAGCAGTGGCGGCAACAGTAATGCTCATACAAGAAGCTCGGAAATTGACCTTGGGAAGAACAATAACAGTCTATGTCCCACACATGGTGATAACTGTTTTAGAACAGAAGGGGGGACATTGGCTGTCTCCCAGCCGAATGATGAAGTACTGTGGATAACTGGCTAGCTGAAAAGGGTCACATAGACATAGTCCAGCTGGCTGGACAAAAATGCGCATCGCTCTCAGCTTATCTGAAGTAAAGCAAAATACACTGTCTTTGGCTGTCCTTGTTACACAGTAACAGGAAGATTTTGGTGGGAAAAGAATGTTGCAGGTGGGAACAGAAAACTACAGAAGAGAAACAAGGGGCGGGCTTGGTATTTAGGCAACTAACCAATAATGAGCTTAACTTTTGTAATATGTATGAGCTAATTATAACAAGGCATAAAAGGTGACTGTAAGGGACAATAAACGAAGTCTGCTGATCACTCATATTGAGCGACTGTGTCTTCCCTCCGTCGCAACAAATGGCGCCCGAACAGGGACCCTAGAGAGGGCTGAACCTGCAAGCCACGGTTCGACGGAGATTCGGGTACCGGTCCTGAAAGCAGCGCAGGAGGCGGAAGGGCACAGTCCCCGCGCCCGGGAGCACCTACAGAGGGTCCCGCCGGCCACGCGTCACCGAAGTCTCGCAAAGGCTGCAACAGCGCTGACGAAGGTATGGAGAGACAAGCGACGTACGATTCGCTCATATGCTTTTTAGAAAAGCGGAGCGTTCGGGACATAGATTGTAAAAAGGAATTACTCGGGTTATTAGCGTATGGGATAGCATCCGGGACCCCCGCGGCAGCGGCGAGCGGCGGCGCGGCCCGGCAGGCCCCTTCCCGGCCGCGGTTTCTCTCCGAGGCTGCACCCCCCCCCTCCACCCGCCCCCCCCGCTCCGATCGGCGCCATGGCGATGCAAGCGGCCAAGCGAGCTGACATCTGGCTGCCCCCAGAGGTCAATCGGACCCTTTATATTCGGAACCTGCCGTATAAAATCACAGCGGAGGAAATGTATGATATCTTTGGGAAATACGGACCTAGTCGACAAATCAGAGTTGGAAACACTCCTGAAACAAGAGGAACAGCTTTAGCTTCTCAAGGAAAAATACGGAATAGATTACAAACCCACAAAAAAAAAAAAAAAAAAAGTGCTTCAGATGTCCCCTACAAGAAATGGGTTTCTGCCTTGAACTATCAAACATCTCTGTGCTTAAAGAGAAGCCTTTTTGCCTTGATGGAGATAATTTATTCTGTATTCTGTATTTATGCTGTATTCTGAATGTGGAAATTGGTTGGGACTAGGAGGCTGGCTTAAAGGCATTTTGCAAACGGGATTATTATTTTTGATCATTATTGTAATAATAGTTTTTTGATCAAAACCAGCCAAAATTATTTGTAAGCATTAGGCATATCTGAAGAGAATGCCTTTATTTGAATCAGCAGTTAAGGTGTAGTTTAGTCTGATGCTGTGGTTTTATCTGCTTCTGGTGAATTTTTGAAGTGATGAAATCAGAGATACAAGGTATACTAAGAATTATGAGGTAATAAGGTAATAATCTAAGTAAGGGTGCTGTCTTTTATATCTACAAGTGCAGTATGCTTTTATGTAGCAGAGAGAAACTTTAACAATAATGTTGCTTGAGCGAGATGTGCATGTGACAACTTGGGAAAAGGGATATCACAACTGGAGTGCAACAGTGTTTCTACGTCTGGCAGAGTGAAATCTGTCAAGACCTGAGTTTAGACAGTCTAAAATAAATTGTCAGTATTCAGAAAACCCATCTTAAGCCTCTTTTGCTTACATAGTGTTATGAAAGTCAACTGCTATTGTAGAGAATTAATGATTTTTTAATACATATTAACAAATACTACTATTTTAACTTGAGGCAGTTGAGTAAGAAATACTCACGTGTAGCATTTGAGGGAATGTCAGCATAAATCGCCCTTACAGTAAGACTGCATTTTTAATTACTGTACTCGTTAAGATTCGATGATGCCATAAGGCTAAGGCCTTTTATCACAGATTGGTTCTGAACTAAAAGGTGTGTGCACATGTAGATATGCACATTTGTGTTATTTTCCTTAATTGGCTATAAAATAATATAATTAGGTTGGGGACTAGATCTTGGGAATTTGTCTATTATACTTCTGTTTGTTAAGGAACGTGCATAACACACAGCACCCATGTAGGCTTGGCTTGTGGCATAGTTGTCAAATTTAGCATAGACATTCAGACAGATAAGCAATGTACTCTTCTTGTGTGTATGACCTACAAGCCATTATGGCTTAGTGTGTAAATCTGTATGTAACTATTGAAAAATCCCCTTATGAATGTATATAGCTTTGAACTAATTTTTCCCCTTTGTTAATTCTTTGATATCAATGAGGTATTCTTTAGAAAATGTATGGACTGGTTGGTTGCATAAGGGCAGTTGTTATTTGGACAGAAAATTGTTAATGGTCAGGGATTTTCCACTAAAATATTTGCAAATATTCCTAGTCAAACATCAGTTTG
Source organism: Falco rusticolus (assembly GCF_015220075.1). Taxonomy (NCBI): domain Eukaryota; kingdom Metazoa; phylum Chordata; class Aves; order Falconiformes; family Falconidae; genus Falco; species Falco rusticolus. Next base: position 17,808,902 of record NC_051209.1, on the reverse strand, counting down.
GTTTCTTTTTGGGTTTTGAGCTTGCATTAGTCCAGGTTCAGAACTGTAAAATTACCTTTGAATTTTTTAAACTTTTTATATCACTGGAACAGAAAGAGCATCTAAATTAAAGCTTCAAGCTAACTTTATTTTTCAAGTATTTCAGGAATTATACTTCTGAACTGAGATTTTATAAGTTGGCTGTGTATTTTCCTGTGTTAAAACGCTGTTATTGAAAATGGTCAACCAAGCCTATGTCGCCCAAAATAAAAACGGGGGAATTGTGGATAACTGGCTAGCTGAAAAGGGTCACATAGACATAGTCCAGCTGGCTGGACAAAAATGCACATCGCTCTCAGCTTATCTGAAGTAAAGCAAAAGTTACAAAATAACAGGAAGACTGCGGTGGGAAAAGAATGTTGCAGGTGGGAACAGATAACTACAGAAGAGAAACTAGGGGCGGACTGGATATTTAGGTAACTAACCAATAATGAGCTTAACTTTTGTAATATGTATGAGCTAATTATAACAAGGCATAAAAGGTGACTGTAAGGGACAATAAACGAAGTCTGCTGATCACTCATATTGAGTGACTGTGTCTTCCCTCCGTCGCAACACAAGTAGTAATTCCACCTCTTCTGATGAGAGAGATAATTCAAACAAAACATCAGGAATGTCACTGGGGAGCAGAAGCCTTAGTAGCTTCTTTACGAAAACAAGTAGTATCAGTTAAAATGTTGGGAATAGCTAAAATGGTAACTGCAAAGTGTGAAGTATGTTTGAAAAATAATCCAGTGATTAAGAAAACGGTTCAAATGGGTAGATTGAAATCTGGTACAGAACCTGGAGATTATGGGCAAGTAGATTTTTCAGAGTTACCTAGACAAAATGGGTACCGGTACATCCTGGTAGGGGTTGATACTTTTACAGGATGGCCAGAAGCCCTTCCCTGTCACACCACACAAGCAAAAGAAGTAGTGAAGTGGTTATTACAAGAAATAATTCCGAGATTTGGAGTTCCTATTGGAATTTATTCTGACAGAGGTCCACACTTTGTTGCCGAAATAGTCCAAAGTATTAGCAAAGTATTGGGTATTAATTGGGATTTACATGCCTCTTGGAGACCACAATCTAGTGGGAAGGTGGAAAGGATGAATCAAACTTTAAAAAGACAAATAAGTAAAATTTGTCAAGAGACTAGTCTAAAGTGGCCTCAGATGCTTCCTTTGGCATTATTACGAATCAGGGTACAGCCAAAGAGTGGAACCTCAGTCAGTCCTTATGAATTATTATATGGAAAACCATATGAGTCTCCAGAACCAAATCCAAACATATATGTAAAAGGAAAACAAGATCTGTATAACTATTTGCTTTCTCTAGGGAAAACTTTGTCTGCAATTTGGAGTGCAGTAATTTGGAATAGACCTTTATCCCTGGAGAATCTAGTGCATGATTTCCAACCGGGAGACTATGTCTATGTGAAGACCTGGACCTCCAAACCTTTACAGGAATGTTGGAGAGGACCTTTTCAGATACTGTTAACCACTTTTAAAGCTATCAAGATAGCAGAATCAGATGCTTGGATACATTATACTCGAGTGAAGAAAGCACCTACTCCATGGAGGATTGTCAATTGTGACCCAGAGACTTTAAAATTGACTTTGAAACATGTCTAATATTTCATATCAGGTTATGATTGTCCTTTGGATTTTATTTTGGTTGGTAGTGTTGGTAGGATCATGGACTAACTTGGTGGATAGGAATAAGAGACAACTGGAAACAGAACAAGTAATTAACATTCCCAAACAAATGTCTGAGGAAAATTTGATGTTAGGATTGATTAAAGGTTTTGCTAATTTAAAAAATGTTATGCAGATTACTGCTTGTCTACCAATACCGAGGGCAGTAGGTGAATCTATTCCATGGGGAATTTTAACTATGAATCTGACCAATCTGGAACATAAAAATGAGACCACCTATTGTGAACAAAGGCCAGTAACTCAATGGTATGAACAACTTAAAACCAATGTGAGCAAAAATATCATGGAATTGAAGTGTGACAAAACTGGCCAAGATACGCAATTAGTAGAACAAGTGGGCTCTATATGGTCCATGGCGATATTTTCTCAATTCCAGTACATGGCCAGAACTCCTTGGTGTAAAGAACACTTTATGGGAAGAGATTCCTTTTTCCTTTCATTGGCAATTCTCAAATTTTAGGCCAACCAAATGACCTAGCTCTGAAAGACTGAGTATCCCTGAGGATTTCTGAGAACTCAAGTGTCACATAAAAAGAGGGAAACAGGATTCATGGGCACAAGTAGAATTACTAAATTAGGAAATAAATTGAAAAGGCCAAACACCTCATTAGGTCAGACATCGCACAAAGTCGCTCAGAGGCCCAGGTCTTGCCCGGAGCATATTTTGTTATAAGATCTTTTTCTGGGACCCTATAGTCCCAGGAAACCTTTCTCCTTTTCTCTAGCAATTTTGCCAGTCACTGCTGGGACTTTGGTAGAAATCCTTGGAAGTAGATTTCCTCTACAGCCTTTCCACATCACACTCCAATGACCAACTTCACTCAGTCCAATCTGCCCAACTGCAGCAGGACACAGTGAAAAATCACTCAGCATTTAGGGAGTCCCTTCTCTTTTATCTCACTTTGCTCTCCATCTGCTCCCTACCCAGGCCTTGTCCTTTCTTACACAACTTGTGTATCATTGGATAACCAAGTAAATATCATTTCAGAGAGCTCTGCCCCCTTTTGGCATGCATCTGAATAAGCACCAAGTTTGCAGTTATTTGTTTAGCCACTGAGCTGAACAAATTAGATTAACACAACACATGCAGTGAGGGGAAGGGAGGAGGACATGAGAAGGGTGAAGGGGGGCCATTCTAACAGAGAAAGGAAAGATGCTGGGGAAGTGTTGTTGTCATGGTAATTAACCCTGTCTTGGCAATGATATCCTTTGTTCCCCCAGAAAATCTGCTAGGTAATTCCCCTTTCCTCTCCTTTATATGTGTTGCAGAACTGGGGCAGAGGTGCACAGGATCAAAGCTGTGCTTCAGAGCTCAGGAGGTTGTGACAGTTGCATTTGTGCGAGGGGAGATGTGTGGGAGAAGCTTCCTTCTGCTAAATTCGGCGACATGCTGTTAACAAGACAGTACATCATCAGGTTTGGTTGCTGTTTTATCTCCCTCTCTTTCTTTTTAAACAGCTCAGTGAGGCCTTTCATTATATTTAAAACGTGTTTCCATTAAATCTGTTGTGAAGAGTCCCTCCTACTGCTTCCACTGCTCTTCCTCTTCTTTCACTGCAGCTGATAAGCACCTCACTCCATCAGGTCCTGTTTTATACAGGAGACACACAGCATGGAGTTGTGGTAAAACACCTTGCTCTTCTCCCTTAGAGATGGGCATCTCACAATTCTACTCTTACCAAGCCAACTAGTCACCCTCATCTCTAATTTCAGGAAAGCTTAGCATTTTCATCACCCACAGAGTTGGAGAACAGGTCAATAACATTTGAAAGGCAGACTTTCTGTTGCTGTAAATTAGTACAGCTCCCCTGAAGTCAAAGAACTTACTGTCAAGAAGGACCAGATTAAAGCATGCAAACATTGGAAAAGTTGTTATCCATATTTTCTAGATGGCACAACAAAGTCAAAAAAAGGGCGATTCACATGGAATCACTGTCCTGGGAGCAGCCAGAAATCTCCTGCATTATAAACCAGCAAGTCAAACACAGAACCTCTCTGGTATGCAGTAGCAGTAACCATCTTACAAACAGTCCTCTAGGAAGCCCAGAGCCTGATCCATTTTTTCAAGAGGAAATTACCAAAAAGACTATAAGGAAATTTCCCTGCAAAAACTGTCTTCAAACTACATACTACCAGCAACAAATCGACCCAAGATAAGAAAAGGACTGTAGAGAAATTATAGAGGAATGAAGGCAGATTAATTAACATTGAAAACATACAGCTGTGGGTTGGCTGATGTGGATAATGTGCAGCTGTGGCTGGTTCCTGCTAAGTAGTTAAATAGCTCTAAGGGGGAAGAAAGAGGAGGATTAAATGAAGAGGGCTTTGGAAGAAGCAGAGGGAAAGGATGTATGTGCCCTGGATGGAAGAGAGATAAGGTGAGGGCCTGGATGAGGAGAGGCTGGCTGAAAGAGGAGCTCAGAGAAAGAAGACTCTAGACACAGCAGAGGCAAGAAGCAGGGTGGACTGGCCTGAAGAGGCTAAAGAAACAGCCTGGACAGTAGATGAACTTTTGAAACCTTGTGGGGGATTGGTGGCTGTGCTGGGGCAGGTATGGGGACTACTTATTGGCGTTAACCTGGTATGGGGTGGTAAAAGCCTTGTTGTAGCTGGCTAGTTTGGATAGTGCTGTGATGAAGGACCTGCTGTACCAAGGTAACTTAATCAGATTTGTCAAAAGATAACTTTGACTGCATTCTACAGTTTTGACTTGGAGCTAGTACTTTTTTTAGCTCTCTGCCCCTCTAACTGAAAGGTGTATCCCATAATGAAACATCACCTCTTCCAGACATCACTGAATTGTGTTTTTCTGTTTCTGAAATAAACTATTCTGCAAAGAGGAAGGAGTCCTCCCAGCACATGAGAACACATCTGTGATTCCTCTTCTATCACAGTAAAGAGTGAGCAAATGCTTAGATAATTGGGAAGGAAATGAATCTAATAGCAAGAAAAGCTTTACTAAATTAATGTTACTTCTGATAATTCTTGAAGCAATTCTATGTAGATAATCAGGATGTATTGATTATCTAAACTAATCAAGAGGTGTGGAGTGATAGAAAAGCCTTTTTCCACAGTGTCCTATTGTTACAAAAACCACTTTTGAAAGCATCAAACAAGAATTTTCAGTCTCTTCTTGTTTTGCTGAATGTAATTGTTCTCCAGAAAACATTAGCATGACAGAAAAGGATTAAAAGATCTTTATCTAATCAAACTGGAAGAGTCCTGTTGTTTTTCCAGGACTTTCCTGGATTCTGTAGTATTTTCCAGTCCTCTTCAAATTGAAATAGGGGCCTGCAGCCAGAAGTTAATTAACTAGCCTATTGGTCTCAACAGTAAATAACATTAGGAAGTGGAAATATGCAGGGGGAACTACTGGAGATAGTGGCAGAAGGGTGACTTTGGAGTTAGATAAAACCTGTAAGGTGTAACCAGGTGGGAAGCATTGAATCTGCACCCATATGAAGCAACAGTGCTAAAATGAATTTGCTCTAGGGTCAGTGAAATGACTAGTCTTGAAGAACATTATGAGCTTTTTTAGACACTGTGGCTAAGTTATGATCATGCCAGATTTAGGAGGGATGATGCATGTATGAGTAATGGCAAAAAAAAGCAGAGTGATGGTAACTATTTTTCAGTGCTTTCCCTGCTGCAGGTGCAAAGGAGGGTGTTAAATGGATGCTTGTGAATCCAAAGCAAAGGGTTAACTAGTTTGCTGCAGAGGCACTGATATTTAAAGGGGCTTTCAGCTCTTAAGTGCCACTGTAGAGGAACATTCCTGAACCACCATTTTTATATATAGAAAAAACTATACTCCCTCCTCCCCACAAAGATCTTGCATGGCTTTCTGCTCTTGCAAGAGAAGAGACCTGACAATGAGAGGGGAGATGCATACTATAGGGCTGACATCTCCCTGCTTTTGACATTACCCTGAGCTTGCTTCACAGGTTGCCCAGAGTAGTGGGTAACAGAGCTGGAGCGGACCTTTTGGTGATGGATTTTATTATTTAAAAATATTTCTGGGGCAAAGTATTCAGGACTTTCAAAGGTTTTCCTGGGATCCCCCCAACCAGTTTTTTTTTTTTTGGGGGGGGAAGGAATATTTCTTTGATGTTAGAAGATATCATATGAACTTTAAAATGGTAAAAGAATACATGCTTAATCTACTGGATTTCCCATAATGTAGTTCTTCTTAGCCAAATTCAGCAGAACTCCCTGTACTTTCCCATAACCCTGTAGGCTGCCATACTCTGCTGTACTATAGGAGAAGGAATGTAACTAACTGATGTTTAAGGGAGGCAGCTGGAGAGCCAGACTCCTAGGTTTTGTGTCTGCTTCTATCACCAACATGGCAGCACCACTTTTGTCAACTCTCTTGGGATGAAACTTTCAAAACTGGAATGCTTAAACTTGGATACCTCTATAGGTCTTCTGAAGTCAGAAATGATCAAATGTAAGTCCTTTAGGTGCCTGTGAGTGTCAAACCACAAATAAAGGCATTTATGCCACACCTATGATATCACCTCTAGGCAGCTCTGCTTCCCCAGCTCTAAAAGGAGGCTAAAAGTACATACCCCCCAAAGGGCTACTGCACAGAGCTGAGATGCTTGCAAGGGGCATTGGAAGAGGTGATGAAAGGTCTGAGAAGTCAATCTCCCTCCCATCCTTTGCACTCTCTTGTAGAGGGATTACCATTGTCCAGGTTGGGCAACCCAGGCCTGTTAGTTGAAGCTGCAGAGCAACTTTAAATTGTCCTGGGAACAAGCAGGGTGAGAAAGAAAACAAGCTATGCACAAACAAGAAGCCAGGTTCAGAGCAAGTCCTGGGAACCGTGAAATCAACACACTCTGATCAGGTGCCTGCAGCATGTTCATCAAACAGTGACACGGATGCCCATGTGACCAGAGACTTTTATCCAATCACCTGTGTGTAAAGTTGGGTAGGCAGTTGGTTTAAGTTATAAATATGACCTGTTTGCTTAATAAAGCGAGCACGGCATGTAGCTGTATTGGTGTGATTGTCGTGACTTGGCTGACTCTCCATGGGGGACCCTCTTCATCTGGTGCCTGGACAGGGACCCACTTATTTGCTTGAATGCGGTTTAGCTTAAATGCTGTTTGCTTAAATGTGGAAGTCTCTGTGCATTGGACCCGAGGGGATGTTGTCTGATTAGGGAGCTGGAGGTCAGAGGCGGGTGGAACCTGGAAGGTGAAAAGCGGAGGCCAGAGTTCAGTATAGAGCTGAAGATCACACCACCGCTGGTGGTAAGACCGCAGAGAGTAAATTGCAGCAGGGCTCTCCGCTAAATTCCTCTCTGGGGGGGCGCACTAAGGAAGACTGCGTTGAGTGCAGCGGGGCTTCCCCGTTGATATCCTTTCTGTGAGAGGGGGAGCTCTCAGGAAGACAGTGATGGAATTAGACGTGGCAATTAAACTGTTAACTGGCATCCTCTTTAAGAGAGGGGAGGGTGTTAAAGAAATGGAAGTGGAGACATTTGTTCGCTGGGCAGGAAAAAAGGATATGATTCTCAAGCCTGCATTATTGTTTAGTATTACGGAATGAAGTGGGAAATTGCCTCTGGGATACTATGATGGAGGGAGGTAAAGAAGGAAAAGAAGCTAAAGCGTTAGGAGCTACGTGGTGGTCTATAACACTCTGGAAACTATGAAGGCGGAAAAAAAAGTAGCGGCAGCAGCTATAGAAGCATTGGGAGGAGATGTGGTAGAACAGACAATAGAGCAGAAGGGTGATTCACCTAAGCCTTGTCTCTTGGCTACATTTTTTGGAGTTGGGCATACTTGCCCTATGAAGGGTATGTCAGCCCCTGTGTGTTCAACAGTACAGGAGTTTTTAGATAAGACAGCGGACAAACAGGAAGTTACTCCTTGGGGGTCTGTTGTAACTGAGCTGAAACCGGAAGAGGCTGTTGAGCCTCCCCAGGAAGGCGGAGCAGTGAGTCCTGCTGCACCAATCGGAGTTGTGGGTGGAGCAAGACCAAAATGGAGGGTGGTGACAGCTCGTAGGTCAAATCAGGGTGGGCAAAAGTGCCATCCGATGTCGTATCCTCCTCTTCCTGAAACATCATCGGATGAATTTGAGGAGGAAGGAGGGGAGAAACCTTGTGATAACAATACAGGGAAATCCTTACAGGAGGTAATAGATAAATTAAGAAACCTGGAAAAGCGAGTTGAAATGAACCTGCCTACTACTTCAATACCTGTAGTTCCTCCAGTTAGCCCAACTACCCTGCCGATGCTGAACTTGAGAAAAGATCCAATTCTACAGCGTTGGTCTGGTGGTGTTCGTGATGCTATTTTGGAGGGTGATTGGCAGGTGACCAGCTCATTAGCTTGTCCAGTAATGATTAATAACCTTGGTGCACGATGGGAGCCGCATGATTGGAAAATATTGCAACAAGCAAAGCAAACGGTTACTACTCATGGCTTGCGTTCAGAGGCTGCACGACAGATTATACAGTTTATTTTCACAGCAGACGTTCTTTCACCTGCTGATTGTGCTGGACTTGCTTCTTTGTTATTGACTCCTCAATATTTAATGTTTGAGAGGGAGTGGAAGAGACTAGCCGTAGAGGAAGCAAATAGACATCAAGATCCACATATAGGAGATCCGCTTTATGGTATACGGGCAGATATGTTAACTGGGCAGGGACTTTACTACGCAGGTTCAATTGCAGTATCCTGTACAAATGCATCAACTTGCTCAAACTTTAGCACATCGAGCCCTTTTATCTGTGCCAGACAAGAAGAAACGTGCTTCCTAAGCCACTGTTCGTCAGGGGACAAAGGAGCCCTATGGACAATTTGTAAACTGTTTGTCTGCAGCATTAAAGGACAATTCTGATTTACCTTTGGACCTGCAGGAACATCTGTTCCGCACCCTCGCCTTTGAAGGGGCTAACCCAAGAACAAGGGCAATCTTAGCAACACTACCCCAAGGAAGTCCCGTAGATGAAATGTTGATTAGAGCTACTTGAGCTGAACAAAATAACCAAGCGGCTGCCTTTACTGCTGCGTTGAGGGAGCAAGGGCATATAATCACAGCAGCCTTAACAAATCATATAGGTGGACATCGAAAGGGGAAAAATGGTAAATCAGGATTTGGTATTTGTTATCGATGTAGTGAATCTGGACACGAGGCGTACTTGTTCAAAGACTGTTTGGTGTCACAAATGTAACTTAGATTCACATGCTACTGCTGTTTGTAGATATAACAGGTCAGGAAACATGCAGTGTGGCACGTCGGGTCTATGCGTGAAGACACAAGTACAGGCCCCAACAATGCAGATGAGAAATGTGGTTTCTTATACCAGCGCGTCCCACCCACCCAGGGGAGCCTCGGGGTGGATGTGGCAACCACAGTAAAAGTAACTTTGAATAATAAATAAGTGATTTTAATTCCAACTGAAGTAAAAGGACCTTTGTCTAACGTGAATTCTCCAGTTGGAGGACTTCTGTTAGGGAGATCTTCAACAGGAAAGCAAGGAGTAATTGTTTTACCTGGAATAATTGATGCAGATTTTACGGGACACGTACAAGTTATGGCCTATGCATTACAGCCACCTGTTACTATTGCAAAAGGAAGTAAAATTGCTCAAATACTTCCCTATGACAGCCTTGTTGCGCATCGACAATCTTATGAGCAACTCGGACAATGAGGCCAGACATCTAAGATAAGAGGAGAAGACTGTTTTGGTTCTACTGAACATGAGGTGTGTTTCACGTTAGATCTTAATCAAAGACCATATCAGAAGATTAATTGAAGAAAGGCAGTCAGCACATTTCTCTGGAACCTCTATTAGACTCCGGGGCAGATGTCACCATCATTAATCAACATCTATGGCCCCAGAATTGGGAACTGCAATCTCCAATCACCCAAGTGGTAGGAGTAGGAGGTGCAAAAGCCCTGAAGCAGAGTAAAGACTTGATTACATTGCAGTTTGAAGACGGCCAGGCTATTGTAATTCGACCATACGTAAAGCAACTCCCACCCACATTGTCTGGGTTGATTGGACAGGATGTTTTGTCACCATTGGGACTAGTTATGACAACTGATCAGCATTTTGTGCTACGGCCACTGATTGGAAGGCACCAATACTGAAGATTACATGGTTAACAGAAAAGCCAATTTGGGTAGACCAGTGGCCAATGACAGAAGAACGGCTGTGCGTTGCTGAGGAATTGGTGCAGGAACAACTGAAAATAGGTCATATTCGACCTTAAACAAGTCCTTGGAATACCCCTATTTTTGTGATACCAAAGAAAACTGGGAAATGGCGACTCTTACATGATTTACAGAAAGTTAATGATCAGATGTTAGCAATGGGAGCGTTGCAACCTGGTCTTCCAACTCCTACAATGATCCCTCAGAATTGGCAAATTGTTGTGATAGACTTGAAACACTGTTTCTTCACGATTCCCTTACATCCTTACGACACGCTCAGATTTGCGTTCACTCTGCCATCAATAAACCGTGCCGCTCCAGCCAAACGGTATGAATGGGTTGTCTTACCACAAGGAATGAAGAACTCTCCTACGATGTGTCAGACTTTTGTAGATTGGGCACTTGTTCCGGTAGGGCAGCGTTGGCCTCACGTCCTGATCTACCATTATATGGACGATATTTTATTGGCTGCTGAACAAGGGATTTCAGATGATCAACTGGAATGACTTGTTGACCACCTTCTATCATGTGGTTTGATTGTGGCGCCTGAGAAGGTTCAACATTCGGCCCCATGGAAATATCTAGGCTGGCTCATCTCGGATGCTCAGATCCGACCACAGAAGGTGACCCTTAATACACAAATAACTAATCTGAATGATGCTCAAAGGCTTTTAGGAGACCTACAGTGGGTTCGTAATATAGTTGGCCTCACTAACAATGATTTGCAACAGTTCCGATCCTGGTTGCGTGGCACCGAAGCCAACAGCCCTTGAACTTGTTCACCAGAACAGCGGGCTGCCCTAGAAGTTGTGTCCCGCAAGATTCAGACTGGCTGGTGTGGTTGCCGAATGGCAAATCATCCATTATCTTTTTTGGTTTGTAATGCTGCCACTTCACCTTTTGCCCTTATTTTGCAATGGCAAAAGAAAAAGGGGGAAAATACAGCGATCATTTTAGAGTGGTTGTTTTTGCCATTGCAACCCAGACATCGTATTTTAAGTCATCCTGAAGCAATAGTGGCCTTGGTGAGAAAAGGAAGAGACAGGACTGTTGAAATTGATGGGACTGAACCGGCAGATATCAGTATTCCAGTCTGTGGTGATGATTATGAGTGGCTCCCGAGACATTCAACAGCCATACAGGAAGCCTTGATGTTTTATACAGGTGTTGTACACAACAACCGGCCAAAGGGACCTCTCTGGAAGATGTTAGAACATTACCAGTGGATTGCGAGACCATTATGCTCAAAAAGACCAGTTGAAGGGCCAAAGGTGTTTACAGATGCAGGACAAAAGATGAAGGCGGCTGCGTGTGTATGGCAATCCCATAATCAGTGGCAGAAACAAGTGATCACCGGTGAACCACGGGACAACCTTCAAACCTTAGAACTGAAAGCAGTGTGTTGGGCATTGGGAAGCTGGAACAATACACCTGTAAACATAGTATCAGACTCATTGTACGTAGTTGGTGTAGTACAGCGCATTGAAGATGCCTTGTTGAGAGAGACAAAGAACCAACATCTTGGTGAAAAGTTTATACAACTGCGTAGTACTCTTCGTCAGAGAAAACATGAATTTTGTGTTATGCATATTAGAAGTCATCAGTGGACCATTGGGTTGGGCGAAGGTAATGCTAGAGCTGATGAAGCAGTCGGCTGTCTGGCAATAACTCCTCCAACAAATAAGTTTGAATAAGCTCGTAACAGCCACAAGATGTTTCATCAAAATGCGAAGTCTTTACATGGACAGTATCAAATACCCATAGCAGATGCAAAGGGTATTGTTCGCTCCTGTCCTCAATGTAGTCATCATGGATCTGGTTTAGGGGTGGGCACTAACCCAAAAGGTCTGAAGGCACTTCAGGTTTGGCAAATGGATGTAACACATGTACCTGACTTTGGGAAGCTTAAGTATGTGCATGTCACAATTGACACCTATTCTCAGTTTATATGGCCCACTGCACAAACCAGTGAAAAGGCATTACATGTGGAGAGACACTTAATGACTTGTTTTGCTGTCATAGGAGTACCTGCAGAAATAAAGACAGACAATGGTCCAGCGTATAGTAGTCAATGAGTTGCTGGGTTTATGACAACTTGGGGAATTAAACACGTCAAAGGGATTCCTCACTCCCCAACGGGGCAAGCAGTTGTTGAAAGGGCAAACCATACCCTGAAGGATTATCTTCAGAGACAGAAAGTATCACAGGACATTGATGTAACTAAATGGTTGACTAAGGTGCTTTTACCTTAAACTATTTCTCCCTTACGGAGGGTAGAGAGGGACCACCTGTTGTTATACATCACCAAACAGCGTGAGGGAGCCAAACAACTACAGTTCCTGGTTTGAATGTTCTGTATAAAAATATGGCTTCAGGTGCATGGGAAGGACCTAATCCGGTGTTATTTATCAGTAGAGGTCATTTTTGTATCTCCACAGATAAAGGATCTATATGGGTCCCTAGCAAGTTTGTGCAACCTGTATGTCAAGATCAGAAGATGGAAGAGAAGACTCAGAGCGAGCAGACAGAATAAACTGTCTATGTTGTAGGGGATGTAAACCGTGGGTATTATGCCAATGTATGCTATGTGGGGTGAAACGGTTCTGTAAGCCAAAGCTTAAATGTAAATGGTGTAAAGAGTGTACGTGTTTGATTAGTAACTGGGCATGAAGCAAGAGAAAGCATACGACTAGTGTAATACCGTGCTGATTTGAGACAGTATACATCATCAGAATCTGTGAAAGCACAGATTTGTGGGGTGGAATGCAAAAAAAAAATATAATATTGTGGAAATTGTAGGACTAAACATGTTTCAGTGGTGGACTTGGTTTACGGTCTTGATGAATTTTTTACCCATTGGCCAAAGTATTTTTGACATCTTGCCTAGGACAAACATATGGGTGACACGGGCAAATATCACGGGAGTAACAGACTTTTGTTTAAGTCTGCAACAGGCAGACAACCCCTTTAGAACTTGTTTAATTGGTATTCCCCTGCAAGAGAATGAAACAAATTTTGATGGTTTTTGGAATGTTAAAGCAGTGGATCTGACTTCCAATCAGAACGGTACATGTATGAGTCCAAATGGTCAATATGTTTGGCCTTCTGTGCGTAATGCAGCGTGGCAGAAGATGGTTATTGAGGATTTAAATCAGCCACATCATTTACCTTTGCAGGAGTTAGACCTATTGGCTAGCATTGTACCTGTTGAATATGTTAATGTTACTGCAACTGGTATGGCAGACTGTACCAACATGTCATCACCCCTTCAACCCGTGAATGGCACTGGAGTAATTTGGTTTGGTGACCCATGGCAGTTATGGCTAACACATCAAGGTGAACAGGGGTTTTATACAGGGTTTCAAAATCTAACCAGTTCACCAATTTGGTGTGAACTGAAAACTGGGGGTTTCCATATAGATGTATCAGGGGGTTATCAGTTGCCACCGGGAGTCTCTCTGATATGTGGGGACAGAGCGTGGCCAGGGATTCCTTTGTATCCTGTCGGTGGACCATGTTATTTAGGGTGTTTGACTTTCTTTGTTCCACATATGAAAAACTTATTAAAAATGACTGAACAATCTCATAGATCACGGAGGGCACTGCGCACCTTTGATGAAACATGTAATGACCGGGTCGATCTGCAGTCTGTAGCAGCAAATGTCCTAGCCTCCGTATTTATGCCAGGAGCAATGACAGCATTAAACGCTAAGAACATACGAAGGTTAGCGTGCTGGGGATAGAAACAATTTAATCTTACATCACAGATTTTAAGTTCACTATTGCTTGATGTAGATAGTGTTAGGCTTGCTACGTTACAAAATAGAGCCGAGAGATGTTTTTTGTTATTAGCACATGGGCACGGTTGTGAGGATTTTGAAGGGATGTGTTGTGTGAACCTTTCCGATCATTCCATATTGATGCACAAGAAGTTGTCACAACTGCAGGGAAACATGAAGCATATTCTTGCTGATAATAATCCCTTTGATGAATGGTTGAGAGGATTGGGGATAACAGGTTGGTTAAAGACGTTATTGATGGAAGGAATGCGCTTTGTTATAATCATTGTTGTAATGTTTTTAGTTTTTAGCTGTTTGTTTTCTTGTTTGAAGTAAGGGTTAACATCTATTGTGAAACAGACATGGGTTGTCCCAAAAGAAAAAGGGGGATATGTAGAGGGATTTTTAAAGGACCGAGGACATATGTTACCATTGTCCTGGTTGCACAACCCAGGCCTGTTAGTTGAAGCTGCAGAGCAACTTTAAATTGTCCTGGGAATAAGCAGTGTGAGAAGGAAAACAAGCTATGCACAAACAAGAAGCCAGGTTCAGAGCAAGTCCTGGGAACCGTGAAATCAACACACTCTGATCAGGTGCCTGCAGCATGTTCATCAAACAGTGACACGGATGCCCATGTGACCAGAGACTTTTATCCAATCACCTGTGTGTAAAGTTGGGTGAGCAGTCGGTTTAAGTTATAAATATGACCTGTTTGTTTAATAAAGCGAGCATGGCATGTAGCTGTATTGGTGTGATTGTCGTGACTTGGCCGACTCTCCACGGGGGACCCTCTTCGCTCTCTGGGAGTAAAATTCACTCCTGCAAAGAGAGTGTCCAAAGCAAAGGCTTTACAGGCCTCAATTTGTGCTGGATACTCCTCAGCAATGCTATGCCAGATGCCAAAGGCTGGCTTCAAGCTCCACAGCAGGAGCTAAAATCAATTTGCAGCTAAATTGAAAAGGCCTGGATATCTGTCCCTGGCTCATTTGCTTTCCAGCAAAGCTATGAAAGGAGCTGCTGCCTTTGGTTACATGCTTAATTTCAGAAATGAAAAGACCAGTAGCAATAACAGCATCACCGGCTACATGACGTGGAGCTCAAGAAAGAAGATGCTGGTAGCCTTTGCAATCCAAGCTGCCGTATACCATCTTGGAAACAGTGTCCTTCCAGGCTTTGGATAAAATAGAATAGGGCTACTTTTAGGGAAGAAATTCAATCTTTAAAACATATATTCAGGTGAGTGAGGAAGACCACGGATAAACAGTGGTAAATATCACTCAGGGCTAAAGAAAGGGGCTAGAGATTATAAAAACAAATTCAAAATTTGAGGCATTTGGAGAATGGAAAAGAGAAGTAATTTTAAGTGTCTGAGGAAGAGGAGAAAACCTTTTTAAATATTTTTTTTTCTACAAGATGAAAATCATTCCTATTATAACATAAATAAAACTGCCCTTCAGTGTATCTTGAAGATGGGCATTTTATTTTCCTCTCTCTCAGATTGTAAATTGCAAGAACTCAAGAGGAAGGTCTACCAGCCAGGCCCAAATGTAAAAGCTGGATTCAGTGAGCATAAAGCATGGCAGTTCCTACGCACTTGAGTGCACAACCACTTCACAGACATGGAAAGAACAGGGTGAAAAAGCACATGGGTGTTGCAGCACTCTCCAGACTATCAAGCTGCAATAAGGTCTTTTACCAGCTCATACCAGCATACTCTTCATACCAGTCCTTCTACTGCCATCTCACCTCATCCAGGGTATGTGTTCTCCTCTCTGCTTCTTCCTCTCTCTGCTCTCTCTTCATTGGCTCTCAACCACTTAACTTAACCAGCCACACCTGCACCTTATCTACATCGACCAACCCACTGCCCCTGAAGCCAACCCACAGTTGTATTTTATCAATGCTAATTAACCCAGCTTCATTCCACTACACTTCCCCCCCTTTTTTCTTTTTTTAATGTTTTTAACAATCATTATGACCTTTTTACAAATATTTTTTTCATACAGTCCTCTAACTCCTCTACAAATCCCCTTTTTTCCTTTTTTTTTTTTTATTGCTTTTTAAGATTTCATACCTCATGTTTTTACCAACCATCATAAACTTTTTACAAATAAACTTTTCATACAATTCGGACAACTTGTCCCTGAACTCATACTCATATTCCTTCTTCACTTTTATCTTGGGCTTTTCATCTTCTGCAGGTTGACCACCTTTCTTCTTATCTGCTTTCTTGGCATCTGGGATTTTTATTTCTTCAGAGGGCGGTTCTGATGAACTTATAGTGCCTTGTCCTTTTGCCTCGTGGATCATACTGGACAGTAACCCGAGTGAGCTTTCAGCAGCAGCAGATCTAGAATACAGCACTAACACATCATTCTGTGTCCTGAAAAATCTTCTTAACATCTTTGTGGTTGCCCATTTCTTCTTCAACTGGAGACACCTTCAACGAGCATATAAACGCTGGCAAGAATACCACCAGGCCGAGCAGCAGTAGCAACAGCAAGAGCTGCTCACAGCACTGTGCTGCTCCCACGCCTTCCTTCAGCACAGCCATCACCACTGTCTAGCTAGACCTGCTCTGGACTCACCACTACTGCAGGCTGCTACCACATCTAGCTGTGCACTCCACCGCTATTGCCCATTACCCTCAGTCTCTTAATTCCACAGCAGTCAGGATTCCTTCTCTTTAATCCCAACGGCTCACCTTTACTGGTGTCTGATCCAGATTCCCAGGCTCTTCCCACCTATCTCAACGTGATATGGATCACAGGCTATCCCCACCTGTCTTTGCTACATTGGGTCACTGCCATTACTGTTTCAAACATCCCCCAGCACAGCCATCACCGCTGTCACCACTTATTACACTCAGTCTCATGATCTGAAGGGCCTCACACAGGGCACCAATTGTCACAGCACTCTCCAAACTATCAAACTGTAACAAGGTCTTTTACCAGCTCATACCAACATACTCTTCATACCAGTCCCTCTGCTGCCTTCTCACCTCATCCAGGGCATATGTTCTCTCTTCATTGGCTCTCAACCACTTAACCAGCTACACCTGCACCTTATCTACATCATCCAACCCGCTGCCCCTGAAGCCAACCCACAGTTGTATATTATCAATGCTAATTAACCCAGCTTCATTCCACTACACATGGGAAGTCGGGGAAAGTCAGAATACCCGGGTTCTTTTCATGTCTCAGTCACTGTGTGATAATGTTAAGTCGTTTGCCATCTTTGGGACTCAGCTATTCTACATCTAAGAAACCAGATCTTACCTCCGTAGAATTTTTGGAAGGTAAATCACATGTATTAGAGAGGGTAGGGTGAAAAGGAAATTAATGACCTGTGCTTCCCTGCTTTTTCTCTCTTTCTCCTTGGCTCAGATGGGGACTTTGTAGGGGTTCAGATGCATTCAGAAACACATGCCACAGAACAAGGAAAGGGTTTATTTCTGCACCTGGGTTACATTTCCCACTGATAGGGATGTCCAGGTCCCTTTTGGGGTCTGCATGTTTTTGCCCTCTCCCAGGGTGTCATCATGGACTTACACCCACAGTTCATGCTACTCTTTAGATCAGAAGTTCCCATACGTTTCCACTGATGTCCTCCTTAGCTGCAGTCCCAAAAACTATCGTTTGGGAACTGCTGCTCCAGCATTTGTGCCATGGTGGATAAAGGCCTCTATACTACAACAGCCAGCAGAGAAGCTCATTGTGCATTGTGTTCTTTTGAGTCCCAGAGCTCGCTCCACTAATGGGCACTGTCCGGTCCTCTCAGGGCAGGCCAACTGTCAAAAACAAACGTGCCATGATTTGGAAGTAAAACCCAGAGCAATTGGGTTAACAGCTATTAGCCTGAGCCAGAGAGACTGTAGGTCTGGACAAGGCATTCCTGAGGTGGCAGATGCAATAGCTGAAGCCAGTCCTTCTTAAGGATGACTTAGCAGCAGCAGTTTGGAAATCCAAATCTTCTGATGGATCAACTCATAGACTGCTGGATTCTAATTATCCATCAGTTATATAAGTCTGGTCCTACTTTGCACCTAAACAGACACTATTTCAAGATCCCTTCCAACTAGTGCACTGTATTAGGATTTTCTCAATAATTATTATCTGTGATGTAATGCTGATATATAGAGCAAGAAGGGATGGGCAGACAGAAAAAAAATATTTTAATTTGAGTGAGATCTGGAAAAAAGGTAAGTGAAGGCAACAAGGTGAGGGGAAGCTCTTTCCTCTTCTAGATTTTGAGCAAACAGCTTCCCTGTGTTTCTTCTTTCTTTTCTTGCAGAAAAGAGACCCCTCTGTAGAACTCAAAGGCAGCAGAACTCTTTTGTAAGAAATCAGGAAATGAGTGATAAATACGGCTCAAAAGCGAGCAAGTTGAGCTGGTAACTACTAACAGATTGTTCAAAAATTGCTATTCACCCAAAAGAAAGGGATGGGAGGAGGGTGGGAGTAGGTGAAGGGGGAATCCACTGAAATGAAGACAAATAGATAAAAGTAACTGTCATCTGCTTTCATTTTGTGTTCATGATAAGCTCCTGTTTCAAACTCCAGTGTCCCACACTACCAGCTTGTTTTTCACTTTAACCCCAGAAAAAGTACTGTTGTCAAAACCCACCCTGCCCCAGCACCACAGCCTTGCTGGAACATCCCACTTGCCGTGGACAAGCTGTGTTTGAATCTAAGGCTGGGACAAGAGAAGACATGGCTCCTCTGACATGCTCTGAGGCAGCTCCAGGCAGCTCCCTCTGTGCCTGGACCCCTCACTGTCCTTCTGCACACGTCCCAGCAGCTACATCAAGGTGCCTTGGGAGGTATCTGGGGAAAGCAAGGAAAGGACAGGGAGCTGGAAGAGGCTTAGTCTCTACTGTTCTCTCCTCTTCCCCCACCACCTCCCACCTCCATGGGCAGCTGTGGAAGAAAAGATATCCTACTGACTGATCGGCTGTCCTGGGGTAAGGCAGTTTTCCAGATTCCAGAACCTTAATGTGGAAAATCATCTATCCTGCTTCTGCCTGCAATGACAGAGTGCACTTTTTGTGCCCTGGATGCCAAAACCAGATAGAACACCAGGTCCATTGCGGTCAAGGGGAAGTTGTTTATCAAAAGAGCAGCAATGGAGATGAGCCAGACTCTATTCTTCCTATCAGACATCTGACCAACACAGACTCTCATAGTGAGTGAATCTATCCATCCTAGAAAGAAGGAAAAATTGTTCATATTAGGTCATACAATCCGTGCTGTCTGGTACAGGTTTTACCATCCTTCCTTCATCTTGTCCAGGCAATATCTGCACTTTTCACACCAGCACTGTATTCTCAAGGGTAGGATGAAGTATGCTGTGCCACAGGAACAAAAGTCATCCTGACTATAAACAGTACCTGAAAAAGCTGTGGGCTGGGACCATTGGATTTCAAGGTGTGGAAAACATAGGCATGATTCGTGTCAAAATAGAATATGGTGTGATAAGTGTAATTGTTGTACCCTGTGTGGATCTAAAATAATTTGTGATCACTATAACCTATATCACAATTGTGATGAATATTTGAATCAAATTGAGAACATGTAAAAATAAAATATAGACAAATGTGCTTCTCTCTTAAAACAATGTAACCACCTCTTAGAAACCCTGCCTAGAGCTGATGCAATTGCTGCTTAGAAAAGCCCGCCAAAAGATGAAACCATGAGACTTTCAGAAGATCCAATAAGAGAAAAGCGCGCCAAGAGACAAAGACCTCGAGACTTCTAAAAGACCCAATAGGAGGAGAAGGCGTACCCCAGCAACTCAAATGACCCAATAGGAGGAGAAGGTGTACCCCAGCAACTCAAATGACCCAATGGAAGAAGAACAGGATTATTATCTGGCGAAAAGAGATTGGTCAAGATGCTGGTATAAAAGACGCTGCTTTTAGAACTCTGTGTGCATGTGGTGGAGCTAATGGAGGCTCTCTGTGCACCCAGCGCTGCTTTGCTTATTGCTTCTCAGCCTAAATTGATTGAACCCAAATAAAATTGTATGGGTTTTTTTTTTTATAAAATTGGATTTTGGTCATTTATAACAAATTTGGTGACCCCGACGTGATATCGGTGTGCTTTCTTGGACTGTGGCTCCTCGGGGGGCGCCCCACAGATTGTGGCTCGTGAGTAGCAGTCTGTGTCAGTCTCCAGAGATCAACAGACAAAGAGAAGCAGTAACCAAAAGGGATCTGAGCTCCTAAAAAAACCCCTGCAGTATAAAATACCCGTAATTCTGGTGCATGAAGATCCGAACGAAGACGACGGTGTTGTGAGTATAAGGGACACCGTTCGGTTGGGTGGGATCAGTTTCCTGTGTGTGTAAGAGTGTGATTGAGACGGAACCTAGTTCTGGAAATGGACTCTAGGTTCGGAGCCAGGATTTGAGTTCTGAAGCGAGTGTGGAGGTCTTCTAACTGTGGTTCCAAACTCCCGCGAGGGACTTGGCTGGTGAAGGACTGAAGCGGGTCCTATAGGATTCGTGGGTGGGAATACAATTCCTATGGGATACATAGGTGGGTGGAGGGTTCAACCCCCTACAAAACACTCTTACCGGTAACTAAGGGTGATAGGAAGCCACTGTAAAAGTCCTAGGATTCGCAGGTGGGTGGTAGGTCCCAAACTCCCTGCAGACATTGGTATTGACATCCAAGGGTGTAAACTCCCGGGTATCGTAGGTGGGTGCTGACCCCCTGCAAGACACTATTATCAGTTGCCAAGGGCAATAAGAGTTGCCACAAAATTCCAAAAATGGGCCAAAATAAGTCAAAATCCAAAAAGGGAAAAAAGAAGGAAAAAGAATTGCCAAATATTCCCCCAGGCAGCCCCCTGGGGACAGTGCTCAAGCACTGGGGTTCCTGGTCATCTCAGGAGGGGAAAACTAAGGAAAAAATGGTCCATTACTGTATGGAAGTGTGGACAAAAGAGGAAATTTGGCCCTATCATATATATTGGCCAATATTTGGATCTTTTGATGATTGGATCTGTGAGGCATTGAATTTATACATGAATAGTAAAGAACCCTTTAGTCAGGAAGAAAGTGAATATGCTGCACAGTGGAAAGGGTCAGAAACTGGAAGATCGGTTTAATTATTTCCTTTGAAAGAAAAGAAAGAAGAGGAAACAAAAGAAAGAGAAATTAAACCAACCACGTTATTGTGGGAGCCATTAGACAATTTACCCCCACCTTATCTAAGGCAGGACGTAGAAGGCCATCAGGAGAGAATATATCCCCAACTGCCTCCTGACCCCGCTCCATCAGCCCCCCCACCCTCTCCTCCGTCTAGTCACACCAGGAGTAAAACAGTACAGAGAGAGTGGGATAAAATTCATGAAAAAGAAGAAGCAGTGACCCTAGCTCCCCTTCAAGAGGTACTGATGGGAGGAGATATAGGAGGAATTGGATTTGTATCGGTACCTTTGAATACAGGGGATGTGAGACTCTTTAAAAAGGAAATGGGTCGTCTACTAGATGATCCTTTGGGAGTCTGAACGATTAGACCAGTTCCTAGGTCCTAATATCTATACCTGGGAGGAAATGCAGTCTATCTTAGGAATATTATTTACGGCTGAAGAAAGATCTATGATTAGACAGGCAGGAATACGGATGTGGGAAAGAAGGCACCAACAAGGTCCTCCCGGAGAACAGAAATGGCCTAACCAGAACCCGAACTGGAATAACCAAAATGCCCGTGATAGACAAATTATGTCAGATTCGAGAGGATTGATTATCCAGGGAATCAGGGAGGCAGTCCCAAGGGGGCAGAATATTAATAAGGCCTTTAGCGAACATCAGGGAAAGGACAAGTCCCCTACGGACTGGTTAGAGAGACTGAGGAAAAACTTACAAATGTATTCGGGGGTGGACCCAGCCTCTCCAGTCGGAGAAGCATTACTAAAAACCCAATTTGTGGCCAGATCATGGGGGGATATAAGAATGAAGCTGGAAAAGTTGGACGATTGGCAGGATCGAGGATTACAGGAATTGCTGAGGGAAGCTCAGAAAGTGTATGTGTGGAGAGATGAGGAGGAACAAAATGCAAAAGCGAAAATACTTGTAGCGGCAGTCCAGGAAACTCAGCAAAGGGAACAGCCGAAAATGATCTCAAAAATTCCCAGATCGGAAGGTGAAAGAGGACAGCCAATAATTCCAGGGAAGAGGAGTAAAGACTCCCTTGGGAAAATGCCCGAATGTTATTATTGTGGGCAGAAGGGACATTTCAAGAGGGATTGTCAGAAGCGAATGAGGGACGAAAAGATGTTTAAAGAAGAGGAATAGGGGTGTCAGGGGCTCTACATTCTGGGGACAAAAACAACATCGGAGCCCTTGATACATTTAAAGATTGGTCACCAAGAGAAGTAACGTTTTTAGTTGATACAGGAGCCAAACGATCTACAGTTCGGCACATCCCTTCGGGATGTCGAGCAAGCAAAGATACAGCTTTAGTAGTAAGAGCAAAAGGGGAACCTTTCAGGGTTCCTATTATTAAAAATGTAGAGATTGAATCTAAACCCAAAATTTGTGTAGGAGATTTCTTATTAGTGGAAGAAGCAGAAAATAATTTATTAGGACGAGATTTGATTATACAATTAGGAATAAAATTGGAAGTGGAAAAGGGAACAATCACAGTAAACTTATATCAATTAACAGAAAAAGATGAAGAAGGCATAAACCTG
This sequence comes from Falco rusticolus, assembly GCF_015220075.1. Taxonomy (NCBI): domain Eukaryota; kingdom Metazoa; phylum Chordata; class Aves; order Falconiformes; family Falconidae; genus Falco; species Falco rusticolus. The sequence goes on along the minus strand of NC_051209.1, from coordinate 17,786,507 downwards.
AAGGTCTGGTATAACAAAGAAGAAATAGGAAAATTGGATATTGAACCGCTGGAAGTGGAAATAATAAATCCAAGAGAACCAATTAGAATTAGGCAATATCCTATCTCGTTAGAAGGGAGAAAAGGATTAAAACCAATAATTGAAAACTTACTCCAGAAAGGAGCTTTAGAGCAGGGGTCCTCAAACTTTTTAAACAGGGGGGCGGTGCGCGGATGAAGTGGCAGGAGGTCATCTGCGGCTGCTTGGTTTCCCCCCCCAACCCCCGGCGGGGCGGGGCGGGGGGGTCTGTAAATACCAGGGGCTGGATTGAGGACCCTGGGGGGCTGTATCTGGCCCGCGGGCCGTAGTTTGAGAACCCCTGCTTTAGAGCCTTGTATGTCCCCACATAATACACCCATCCTTCCAGTTAAGAAAGCAGACAGTAGTTACCAGCTAGTTCAGGATTTGAGAGCTGTTAACCGAAGAACCATTACTAGGTTCCCGGTAGTGGCAAATCCATACACTTTATTGAATCAGGTATCCCCTGAACATACCTGGTACAGTGTAATAGATTTAAAGGATGCCTTCTGGGCTTGCCCACTATCGGAAGCCAGTAGGGATTATTTCGCATTCAAGTGGGAGGATCCGGACACAGGCAGAAAACAACAGCTAAGATGGACAGTATTACCTCAAGGTTTTACTGAATCTCCAAATCTGTTTGGACAGGCACTAGAAAAATTACTCACTTCCTTTGAAACTAAAGGTGAAGTGAAGCTCCTACAATATGTAGATAATTTATTAATAGTGGGGAAATTGGAAAAGGAGGTTCGGGAAAACACTATAGGTTTATTGAATTTTCTGGGAGAAAGGGGGCTAAAAGTGTCACGGACTACGTTGCAATTTACTGAGCCGGAGGTAAAATACTTAAGACATTGGATCACAAAAGGAAGAAAGAAATTAGACCCAGACAGGATAGCAGGGATAGTTGCCTTGCCAGTTCCAAAAACAAAAAGAGAAATTCAACAATTATTAGGACTGTTGGGATACTGCCGGCAATGGATAGAGGGATTCAGTGAGAAGGTAAAGGTTTTATATGAAAAACTTACCTCAGACGTGATAAAGTGGTCGTCACAAGATGATGAAAAATTCCAATGCCTTAAAGATAACCTGGTAACGGCTCCTGTATTGAACCTCCCGAATCTAAATAAACAATTTCAACTCTTTGTAAACACCAGTAATCACACTGCTTATGGAGTACTCACTCAGGACTGGGCTGGAAGTAAAAAACCCGTTGGATATTTTTTGAAACTATTAGATCTGGTAAGCAGAGGATGGCCAACATGTTTGCAAGCAGTGGTGGCTGTGGCCTTGTTAGTTGAAGAAGCTAGGAAGGTTACATTTGGGGGATCTTTAGTAGTATATGTCCCTCATGACATTAGAGGAATCCTCCAACAGAAAGCAGATAAATGGCTTAGCAACAATAGATTATTAAAATATGAAGCTATTTTAATTCATTCCTCTGATTTGAATTTAAGGACAACTACGGCACAGAACCCAGCACAGTTTTTGTTTGGGGAATGGGAGGAGGCTTTGATACTCGAACATAACTGTATAGATTTAGTAGAGTTACAAACAAAAATTAGACCAGATCTAGAGGAAGAAGAGTTGGAGAAAGAGGAAAAATTGTTTATAGATGGATCTTCACGGGTGATTGAAGGAAAGAGAAAATCAGGATATGCCATCATAGATGGGAGCAATTGGGAAATAATAGAATCTGGGCCACTGAGTGCTAGTTGGTCTGCACAGGCATGTGAATTATATGCCCTTATAAGAGCATTGAAAAGATTACAAAACAAAAAAGGGACAATATTTACAGATTTAAAATATGCTTTTGGAATAGTCCACACATTTGGAAAAATATGGGAAGAAAGTGGTTTAGTAAATACCCAGGGAAAGGGATTAATCCATGAAGAATTAATAAAACAAATATTACAGGCTATATGAGAACCTGAGGCGATAGCTATAACTCATGTCAGAGGACACCAAAAAGGACTACAATTTAGGACTCAGGGAAATAATTTAGCAGATGAAGAAGCCAAGCGAGCGGCTCTCTTAACCTTGACAACCACCCAACAACCAAGACTGAGAGAGGAACAAATGAATGAACAAAAGGCTTATTCTGAACGCGAAATATTGGAATATGAAAAATTAGGAGCTAAACAAAAAGACAACAAATGGATTTTGCCAGATGGTAGGGAAATGTTACCAAAAGGATATGCCAAAAGGATATTACAAAGGTTACATCAACAAACGCATTGGGGGGGCTAGAGCCCTTGTGGATCAATTCCTAAAATTCTACAGGTGCATAGGAATTTCTGAAATTGCGAAACAAGAAGTACAGGGTTGTTTAATGTGTCAGGAAATTAATAAAAACCAAATAAGACAGACACCAAAAGGAGGGAGACATTTGGCTCACCGACCTTTTGAAAGGATACAGGTGTATTTTACTGAATTACCAAAGGTGGGATGATATAAGTATCTTTTGGTGATCATTGACCAACTAACCCACTGGGTTGAGGCATTTCCTACTACAAGGGCCACGGCTCAGACAGTAGCAAAACAATTACTTGAAAATATTATTCCCCGATATGGGATGGTGAGAGTAATAGACTCAGATCAGGGATCCCATTTTACATCTAAAGTTCTTAAAAATATTATATTAGCCTTGGGAATCCAGTGGGACTATCACACTCCCCGGCATCCCCAACGTTCTGGACAGGTGGAGAGAGTAAATCAGACTCTAAAACAATTATCAAAGCTCATGATTGAGACAAAAATGTCATGGATAAAGTGTTTTCTCTTGGCTCTGTTAAATATCAGAACTATGCCAAACTCAGAAACTGGAATCTCACCTTTTGAAATGTTGTATGGGATGCCTTATACTCAAGGGTTACCAATAGGTCATCCCAAATTGGAGGATATGACCATTCAACATTATATCACAGAATTGAATAAAAATATGCAGGAGCTCAGGGCTAAAGGGCTATTAGCTCAGAGCATTCCTTTAGATTTTGCAATACACAAAATTCAACTGGGAGATAAAGCGTTGATAAAAAGCTGGAGAGAAGATAGCCTTATCCCTTGATGGGAAGAAACATTTCTTGTTCTTTTAACTACAGAAACGGCAATAAGGATGGCTGAAAAGGGATGGACATATGCATCAAGGGTAAAGGGACCAATGAAGGAATGGAGAGTCATAACTGAACCTGGGGATACCAAACTTACCTTTAAAAGAACTTGATGTAATGGCTGGAGGAAATTCATATTGACTTCTGTAAAAGGATAAACTCTAATTGAATTTACAAAAATTCAGCGTATGGAGAACCAATGTTATTTTTAGTAGTTGAAGGAACCCACTTTTCCCCACTTTTCCCAAACCTTTGTTTGTGTTGGTTGTGTTGGACGTCCTGTAGTGAATAAAATAATTCCTATTACTCACAAAGGAAAGAAAGGCACACCTTGGTAAAAAAAAAAACTGGAGAGGGCAAGACCGGAGTGAGTCGGTGCTGCAGCTGACAAGGTCTGCCGAGGGCTGCAACCCCTGGGGTGGTGACCGCTGAGCATTATGATCCTGACCGGACCTCTCTTGATATGGGTCCTGATTGGAACCCTGTGGGAATGTGTGGACACCCTTTCCGACCATTGTAATGAGTGTATTGCTGTAACAATGCAAGGTGATATAGTCTCCCATATAACGATCTACCATACCCACTACGAATGTAAAGGGCAAATTATGGGTGACTGTGTATATAATCAAACCAAATATAAACTCTGTAAGGATCCTTCAACCAACAAGATCATGTGCTATGATCCTGAAATACTTCCAACCTTATATTGGATAGAATTGAAAAATGAATGATGGATAAAGAAAGGAAAAGATAAAGGAAAATATGATGGGTGGAAAACTTTGGCAGTAAGTAATCAGGTTTATAGTCTTAGTTCCTCAGTATCAACCATTTTTGATGTTTGCTGAGCGGCTGATAGGGACTGGGACTCAGCTGACTGTGGAGATATAAATCAGAGAAAACAATATGGGATGACTGAAAAATACATATGTATGAATCATGGAAATTCTTATCTTGCATGCGGGATGTATGGAGGCCACTCGTGTGGAGCTACATGGGAAGCTGTGTGTTGGGACACCGCCAACTGGGGCTATGAATAACATTGTTCCAGTCTGAAAGCCAAATTGGAAAAGATAAAGGTGAGCCCAACTTGTGGACTTCATGACTGTACGCTGGTCAATCTAACGATTATAGATCTTGGGAACTGGAAAAAGAGAAGGATAACAGATTTTGGAATTAAGATATGGGCCTCCGGTTATGACCCAGGAGCCGAAGTTCAGATAATATATCATGAAAAAGTAAAACAAACCATGCAACATCGTTTGTTATTTAACTCGTTTTATCATGAAATGGAAACGGGAGTCAAATATGAAATTCCCACAGTTGCTAAAGATCTGTTTGTGAACCTTGCTGAAAATATAGCAAAAGCACTAAGAGTAACTAATTGTTATGTGTGTGGTGGGACAAATCAGGGAGAACACTGGCCTTGGGAAGCTTTAGAGAGCAATATAACTGACCATAGAATCTGGAAGATAAATAATCAAGATAGAAGACAACAGTGGATTTTACAAACTAATATAATAGGGAGAAGCTGTTTCCAACACCTAACTAAAGAAGGGGAACCGGTAGGAAATTTAATTTGTGAAGGAGGATATATATGGAATAAAACGAGGAAAGACTGGGATAAATGGGGGAACCCAATGAATATAAATCCAAGAGTGGCCAACTGGACAGATGGGAACAAGATACCAACTGGTTGGCCTGTACCGGAGGGACACTATTGGATTTGTGGAAAATTAGCATTTGCATTTTTGCCAAAGAATTGGGTTGGGTCATGTATAGTAGGTACAATTAGACCTAGCTTCTTCCTGTTGCCAATAAGTAAGGGAGAGCGATTGGGGGTTCCAGTATATACAGAATCTGGTGAGTTACAGAGATACAAGAGAGATTTACAAATTGGGAATTGGAAAGAGAATGAATAGCCTCCAGAGAGAATAATAGTCTATTATGATCCAGCTACATGGGCAGAGGATGGATCCTGGGGCTACCGAACTCCGATATATATATATTAAACAGGATTATACGGCTACAAGCAGTAGTTGAAACAGTAGTAAACAAAACCAGAGATGCCTTAAGTCTACTTGCAAAACAAAATACAAAAATGAGAACTGCCATATACCAAAATCGTTTAGCATTGGACTACATGTTGGCACAGGAAGGGGGAGTTTGTGGGAAATTTAATCTTACCAATTGTTGTATACAAATAGATGATGAAGGAAGGGCTATAGATGAACTGGTTAGAGGCATGAAGAAAGTAGCCCATATCCCAGTACAAACATGGAATGGATTTAACATTGGGAATTTAGGGTCATGGATGTCATTCTTTAATAGTGATTGGGTTACCAAAGTGGGTATTGTACTCCTGGGAATATTTGGAGGGTTGTTACTTATCCCTTGTATAATTCCATGTTTTATTCGATTAATACGATCAGTGGTGCAGAGTATGTAACCGGAAATAAAGAATGATAAAACGCCATTAATGGTATTGGAAACTAAAACAACCCCAATTTTAACTGCAGCACGAAAAGCTGTTATCGAATTAGAAGCTAAAGACAAGAATCAATGAGATAAACAAAAACAAAGGGGGGAATTGTGGAAAACATAGGCATGATTCGTGTCAAAATAGAATATGGTGTGATAAGTGTAATTGTTGTACCCTGTGTGGATCTAAAATAACTTGTGATCACTATAACCTATATCACAATTGTGATGAATATTTGAATCAAATTGAGAACATGTAAAAATAAAATATAGACAAATGTGCTTCTCTCTTAAAACAATGTAACCACCTCTTAGAAACCCTGCCTAGAGCTGATGCAATTGCTGCTTAGAAAAGCCCGCCAAAAGATGAAACCATGAGACTTTCAGAAGATCCAATAAGAGAAAAGCGCGCCAAGAGACAAAGACCTCGAGACTTCTAAAAGACCCAATAGGAGGAGAAGGCGTACCCCAGCAACTCAAATGACCCAATAGGAGGAGAAGATGTACCCCAGCAACTCAAATGACCCAATGGAAGAAGAACAGGATGATTATCTGGCGAAAAGAGATTGGTCAAGATGCTGGTATAAAAGATGCTGCTTTTAGAACTCTGTGTGCGTTTGGTGGAGCTAATGGAGGCTCTCTGCACACCCAGCGCTGCTTTGCTTATTGCTTCTCAGCCTAAATTGATTGAACCCAAATAAAATTGTATGGGTTTTTTTTTTATAAAATTGGATTTCGGTCATTTATAACAAAGGGAGGCATCAGTTCAAAGCTGATAGGGAGCTGTGAACACTGTCCTGCAAAAAGGCGACACAATGGGTGGAACCTTTTCCTTTGGTGATGCAAAGCCTCTCAGGATACCACTGATCAGTTATTTGGTAGTTCCTCATCACTGTAAGCTCAGAAGTTCAACAAAGACTTCTTCCAGAAAGTCCTTTCAACATTCCTTGCCTCAGTTTCCCCACTCACACACTAGGGAAGTAGCAATTTCCACTCTGTCCCCAAAATCTTAGAAGCCCCAGTAGACTTGATGCGAGAAAATATAGTGAGAAACCTAAAACTGCTGCAGGCAGGAGTTGAATAGATAACAGGAACCATCGTCACTGTCTGTGAGGGTGGGACTGGAGCTCGGCCCACTCGGCACTTGAAGAAGGGACAGTTTGTACAGATGTAGATGAGCTCAACAAGAATGTAAATAAGGAGCCTTCTAACAAGGTTGTGCTAACTGCTAAAAGAAAACAAACTGCTGAAGTGATGAGACTCAAGGATACTCGGATAAAATAATTGTGGTAGTGGGAGACCTTGACCTCCTACTCAAATAGCCCCCCTGAAGACGGTGGATCCCCCACTTGGGGAGCATGCACAGTAAATTTAAAATGAACTGTGCCTTTAAACTGAAGTGAGAAAGCAACTAACCAATAATTAGTTAGTAGGTGTAGACTTTGGGCGGAACTAACCAACTTCACTGTATAAATATGTATTGTGAGTAAAACTAAGTGTGCAAGTTAGGAGGAACGATCCTCCTTGTACCTGGCACCACAATAAACATACCTGCTTTATAACTGTCCTCGAGTTGTAGAGTTCAGTTCCACACATCAGACTGAATACTATAATTTCCATGAAACCCTAAGGAAATCTGCTACTGTTCTCATCAAGTTGCATATTTTTGCCTTTCTTAAGCAAAATACTCCATATTTCCCAAATATTCTGAGATTTTCAGATAGCTTTGTAATACTGAAATATTTTATAATGTCAGAATACCTTATTACCAAGTTTTTCTTGTTTTCACAAAGAAAAGACTGGGTGGAACCACAGACAGAATAAATCAGAGAAACTCTGCTGATGTCACTTGCAATAATCAGATTATTATACACAAGGAACACTTGCCCCCTTGGATCTAATCACTGCATTTTTCTCTTAACCTGCCTCACTTTTGTTTTAAACACACCTTTGCAGGTCCTGCAGGGACCCTGCTTTCTGGCTCCCTGGTGGAAAGTCGTCCTGCTTTTATGAAGTGTGAAAGCAGCTTCTTTCCCTGCATGCTTCTCTATAATTTGAAGCTTAGTCCCTGGGAGAATGCACAGCATTTCAGATCAGACCCAAAGGAAAGTATGTCACTAGGAGGAAAATTTGTGTATACTTCAAAATACTCTATGACATTATTTTTAATCTCTGCAAAAGTGTTAATGGCTTCCCCCTTGACTTCAAGGTTCCAATGCCTGTTTATAAAGGTCATCATAAGTCTGCTACATGTCAGTTTCTCATCCCACAGCATCTTGGTCAATCTGTCTGTGGCTCCTTCCCAATGAATCCTGGTTCAAGCTTCACTCCTTGCCTTAGTAGCACTCAGAATACCTAACAAATGAAGATGAAATAATGAAAACGGTAGTGCTAGACCCAACTAACAATTTCTCAACCCCAGCACCTATTTTAGACAGTAATTAGGAGATGCTTTTGGATGAAGGATAAGAAAGAGCACAAGTCAATCCCTCCTAGCCAGAGGCTCTTATCCTCTGAATATCAGCAATTACGGAAATTTCTCAGAAATAGATTATGTGGGTAATTGTATCTGAGAGTCACCATGGTTTCCTTCTCTGGAAATTTGCCTAGGACTCTTATTTATTTATTTATTTAAACCTCCCACTCCAGGAAAACTTTTTTGATCTTCACAATGTCCTGCAACAACTAGTTCCACATTTTGATTATTGCTTAGGGAAGATTTCTTCTTTTCAACAGAGCAACTTCCACTTTATATTTAGATCTTAATGTCTCTACTCCAAAGTATCCCAAGTTGCTGCTTTGCTGGAGCCTAGCTAAAATTTTCCTCTGTTTGCCTCAATGCACTCAGGACTGACTGTACATATCCTGGGTCTTTCAGTGATACTGGTATTTTTCAGGGACATGACATTTTTCTAAGTTAAATACTCCATATACTGTGATAGTTTTGGAAATAATAATTGCTTTCTCAAAGTATGAAGCCAAACTAATGGAGCTTGGCTTACTACAGATCTGTATCTTAGGCCTCCCATGCTCTTCTATCTCAATAATACAGCTTCTTCCATAAGTTCCACTATGTCCAAAAGACTAAGCTCCATAGCTAAGGCAGGGTACTGTGCATGCCAGTTGCATTGGCAGGTGTATGGGTGCAAACAGGACAGCTGCTGTCCTGGCTGAACTCTGCCCACCATCTCCTCATCAGGGAAATGCACTTGTATCCCTTTTCTCAGCCAATTTATGCACAACCAGTGGAATTGCGATTAATGTAAAAAATTTCAGGGTTTTTTAAATGTGGTTGAAACCAATTGATAGGTTAAAAAAAATAATGGGGGAGTGTAGATGGAAACAGGTGAACAAACAGATGTGGGTGGACTGTCTGACTGAATAAGCTGTGTTTTCTTTGGAAACAAGACCAAAAACATTGCTTAAATCCAAGCAAAATTAAGGTTTGCCTCTATTCTTCCCACCAGACCATTCCACAATTGGAGCCATTCTGAGTATTTACTGAATGTGCTCACATGTGTTACAGGCTACTACAGTTGGGCAACCAAGAGCAAGAGGGAGAATGTTGGAAGAAGAGTTCACCGGAGTCAAGAAGACGCTCAATATGAGTTATGCATCTTTCTCAACTTTATTAGTTTCTAACACTACTTATATAGAACCAATACACATGCATATTTGTAAAGAAGAAATATAATTGGTTAGTAGTCTCTAAACGTGCACAGTTCTCACACCCCTAATTATCATGACTAAAATAAGCATTCTATCCATGTAGCTAATTGTGTTGCTATGCTTCAGCCTTGTAGTTTGTTACTCCCTATATTCCCATACTGCTCCCTATCTTTCTTGGCCCTGCACCTGCTTTCCCAGCAGCTGTATCTTGTTACAGCCCAGGTTACACAGTCAGTGGAAGCCTACGTCTTCTGAGTCCCATCTCAGCACCTTCTCTACAGCTTTATGCTCTTCCCTTTGTTTTAGCTGATGCCCTCTAAACTGACAAGCCCAACTTCCAGAGCCCTCCTGGCCCTGTCTGTTATCCCAGCTGAAAGGAACTCCATTCAGGCTGTCCAAGTTGGGCCAGCCTGAGGAAGCAGAGCTCACAGATGGTTAAATGCATTTGACATTTCACTGCAGGGCCTGGAGCAGAAATCCTTGCCTGCTGTAGCCGGAGCCCTGGATAGGCTCGTGGCTCCAGCACTTTGTGTGCACACTCTGCTGTGAGTTAATATTTTTGGCTCGTCCCTCAATCATGACTTTTCCAGCTAGCTGCTCCTGTCAAAGAACATCTCATTAGGCCTGAAGACTCAATGAAATGGAAATTTATGTTTAAATTTTAGAACAACATATTGACCCTGAGAGCCAGTGATGTCTACATTTTTAATAACTTATTGAGAATAAAAGGAGTGTATGTGTATGGAGGAAGGGGGAGGGCTGGGTGGCAGGAGGAAGAGGGAACACAGAAGTGGAGGGAGGATGAGTGGATAGGGTGAATAGCCAGCCAAGGACTCTGGTCCTCTCCATTTCCCTCCAGCTCCATTCTCACTTTATTTGTCCCTCTTGTTGCATGGAATAGAGCTCAGACTTCACTTAAAGGGACCTCATAGCTTCAGCAGCAGAGCATGTCCATAATCTGATACTGAAACAACAAGGGAGGGAGAAGAGCATTGTCTAATGCAGCCTGTATGTATACATATATGCATACCTATCCATAGGCACATGCACACATGTGTGTGAACCCTGGTCCTCAAGCCCCGAGCATCCCAGAGAGATGTGTTTCATTTGTACAGAGAAGTAGTGTGCTGCAGAGCACAAGTAAACACAGAGCCTTTTGAAGGAGGATGTGAAGGCAGCCATGCATGTGACTTGCCATGTGGCACCAACCCCAGCCCTTATGCCTCGCTCTGACATCATTCCCAATCAAAGGCACATATAGCTCCCTTGCTCCTTCCACCATGCTGGTTAGGTAACCCAGGGGGGAGGCAGAGACAGTATGTCTTCTCCTCTGTGATTACAGGAGGACCAATGATTGTTCTGCTGGGCTTCAGTGTTCTTTCTCTGCCAGCACCCAGGGAGCTGGGGAGGCAAAGGTGGGAGGTCCTCTTATTGTGTGATCACTGTGGACACCATGGCAGTCTTTTTTGAAAGCAAGCAATCTGACAACATCATCATGGCTGGCATCCAGCTTGGGAAATCACACGCTGCATGGATAAACCAGGTTTAACTGCTGTGTCTTCCTCCAGATGGAGATGGGTTTCTGTGTTGCTGCATGGTAGCAAGAGTCTCATGGTGCAAACTACATCTCATCAGGAGATGAAAGTCAAGAATACTCACTTTTGGGGGGAGCATGGAAAGACAAATTTGCAACAAACTTTGAGATCTCTGGATGGAATTGATATAGATGAGCAAAGTATGCCTGTCTAACAAGGGAGAGCTGAAATCAATTTCAAAAGACCTCAGTTGTTTCTCCTGTGCTCCCTTCACTTTCTCAGCACAGTATTCCTAGACTACTGAGAAGTCCTCTCTCTGGTGATGCCTCTGGTCTGTAGCCCAGCCTTAGTCATCTGTCTGGCTCAGAGGGACCTGTTTGTTTGTGTACCAAGAACTTGAACAGAACAGGACTGATGACTTCCTGACCTACATTCCTGTACAAAGATGGCCACTGCAATTCAAACTAAACTCTAAACATTGCAGGCATGTGTATTCCTCAGCTTTTCCTCCTTTTAACATGAGATCTCATATGCTCTACAGCTTATCCCTCTGTTGTCCTGGAAATTATCCTCCTATCCTTCTGGACTGCTTACCATTAGCTCTCGGTTCTGCACTGCCTTTCTTAACTTCCTTCTTTGCAGTCTTTGACCACTTTGATAATTTCCCCAGCATTTTTCATTCTGACACTGATGTTTTTTTGTTTCATACTGTTGTCATTTTCCAGATGTGTTCAAAGATTGTGTTCAATGAGTTTAAGGCCAGATATTTCTCTCATCCCCTTGATATCACACACCACAATTTCCACTCACGTACTGAACACCTTGCTCTTGGCTAAAGCATCTTTTCTAGGAAGGCATCCAAATATTGATTTGAAAACTTCCAGCAATGAAAAATTCACCAATTCAAATTTACTACAAAGTTCAATTACACTCACTGATTACAAAAAACACATACCTTACTTATCATTTTTGTCTGGCTTCCTTTCACAGGTGTTAGTTCTTAGTGTCACTTTCCCTGATAAGCTACATAAATGTTCACGTCATCTAAGTTATGACACTCTTAAGCACTTTTCATCTTTTGCAAGCCTGCTCCATCTGCTTCACCTTCTCCTTTATGGCTCACTGAGTTATTCTCCATCCCTAACACCTTTTTCCTGACATCCCAGATACCACCACAAGCCCTCACTTGCTGTCCCGAATCACCCAGGTGCCCTGGTGAAGTGTAGTTTACATACATAAGAACCTATGGTGGCCTTTCAGACTGGTGTGTAGGGGCTGTGAATCCTCTCCACAGGCCAGTTATCAGATACCTCAGAGCCCCTTCAGACAGGAGCCTGCATATCTTACCAAAAGGCTACAGAAGTCCATGGAGCTCCTTCCGTATCCCACCCAACTCTGAGGCCCCATGTGCAAGCAGAGAGGGAGGGAGCAGAAAATGTGCAGAGTTCACATGTAAATGCCATTAAATACCCTTTGGGCTTTTATTTAATTTATTTATTAAGCTAGACAAAGAGTGCAAAAAGGGATAGAGGTACTTTGTTTCTCAGTTTATGTCTATTATCTATTGAGATTTGACATAATGTCTCTACAACTCCCCTTAATATTCCACTGTATATAGAATGTGACTAGCTCCACCATCCAATGTGACAGCTTAGGAAGATTAAAAATAAAAGCTAAACTAGCAGTAGTTGGAGATGAGGAAAAGTAGCACATCTATGAAAAACTTCAGATAAATTCTAACAACATTGCATTCCCTGGACAGTACATATTTATTATCTTATTCACCATGAAAAAAAACTTCTTCCCCCATCCTCCTTCCAACTTCACTGCCCAAGCTGGGAGCACTGCAAGAAGTAAATAGCCTAAATGATGACAGGTCAATTAGAGAACTGAAATCATGTCCGATTTAATAATCTGAAGCATTATAAATAACACAGAAAGGATTTGTCTACACACACAAAAGAAAATATTTGATATTTGATTTATCTTGACATTGTCCTTTCAAGGAAAGTCAGAGAGGGGAACAAACAGAGATTATAAGGAGGATACTAACGTGTTGAAAAGCAAATGGTTCATGGTTAATGTTTAGGTAGCATAAGGTGGATGCCAAGTCACTGTAGTTCTTGAAGAAAGGGACCAGTCATGACAATATGACCCATTATGTCTACTAAGAGGGGTTAAAATGGGCCTTGATTAATTACTCTGCATGGCATCAGTCTTCTCATGCAGTCACAACCAATGACTTTTGCCCCACATATCCTGCAGTCACGCAAGGTGGTACACAGATTAACATTCACATGCAAACACAAATACACATTGCACTGCCTGCTTCACTTAGAGCGTATTTGCTACAGTCACATGAGGAAGTCAATGGTAATGGAAATAATGCTCAGCCCTCTATAATCCTATTCCAGCCAAAACTGATGAAGATCTGGCTGCTTATTTTGTCAAAGTTTGATCTCACACTTGGTGTCCCCACATCTGCCTCAATATTCTCCAATATTCCAGTTCTCTCTCATTTCGAAAGGGAAAAGTAGATATAAGTCTTGAAAGTCGTTTGCAAGAGTTTTATTCCATGCTTCAGAAAGTGAAATTCTCCTCTTGGTTTTCCACAATTCTCATTATAATTAAAGTGGCTATGAAAGACAGGCAAGGTCTCTGCATCAACTGAGCTGGCTTGACATTGATCTCAGGAAAAGAAAGCTACTAATGGAAAACATTTATTTATAAAAGCCTAAAAGGACAAAAAAAAAAAGCCTCTATCATTTATGCCTGCCCATAAATCTCAGTAAGACTGCAAAGTTGCAGCTTGCTTGGTATATTTTATAGACAGAGATCTTGTTGACTTGGCTGACACTAGCTAGGAGGTGGGGAAGGCAGGAAAGTTGATATTTGGCGTGAGTAAACATTCTTATCCATCAAGCAATTGGATTTGCAAATAAAGCTGTGAAAACCACATCAGATTAACATTGCCAGGGCAGGAATGATGTGAAAATAATCCATCTTTAATGCAAGTGAACAGTAGGTACAGGAAATACACCCTCTGTACATTCAGGCCAAGATGAAGGAAAAAAAGACTCATGCAGATCCATGCCATTTTTATTACTGGAGTATCTTCTCAGCTCTTTGCACTTGGCAGGGAGCAGGGAAGGGAGGGTGGAGGACAGGGTCCAACAACCAACCCTGCAATTTCCCTTCAGCCTCACATCTCTCTTGTTCAGTGCAAGATGCCCCAATTGTGCCAAACCATGTGAAAAAAAGAACCCTAGGGAGGTTTTTGTTCTTTGAAATCTCTCATTGAAGGAAAGAGCTAAGACCAAGCAATTTAATTCACTTAGGACTTTTGTCCTTTTTTTTGGCAGGAGCTACCTGCTTTCCATCCTCAGTCCCTTCACACTTACGTGGCCTTTCCAGGGCAGGGACCAGGTTGGATCCTGGCATTGAAACAGGCAGAAGTCCACTGGAGTGAGGGAATGTGAAAAGACCTCCAGTCTCATGCAGAATAGGATGAACTTCACCCCCCTCCTCATCCACACTCTGACTCTCAATGTCTCAATGTCAACTACCAAAATATCATTGTTTCCCCTCGCTGCTTAAAGCTTGGTTCTGCAAGAAAAGAACCAGAGACCAAGACCTGTATGGAATTTGGAAATCAGAAACTGGCTGAGGAAAGAGAGTAAAACTTTGTTCATATGCATGACACCTATACATATACATAAACCCATCCACATACATACAAACCTGTTCCCCTCCACCCCTGGCTTTATAAAAAGGTTTGCTTCTACTTTAAGGACACAGTTCAGGAAGAGCAGTTGTTGAATCACATTTCTCCATAGAGCATGCAGCTCTGAAACAAAATATTATTATGAAAATCCCTGTGGGCTGAAGCTGTGAAGGAAAAACAGACTCCTGACCTGCAGTTGTTAAAAACAGCTTTTTGCAGATGAATGGTAATGTGAAGCGCTACCTTACAGAGGGTAAAAAACCCAACACTGGGAACTCAAATTGCATGTACTTTTAGTACCTTGAAAAAAACCAAAAAACAAAAAACCCAGCACAGCCTGTAATCACTATCAGAAAGTTGTATTGGCACAGGTCTGTGGTGTGCTGAGCACCATGCGTCTGCTCCTAACATAACTTCACAATGATACCATAGTTAGAAGTTGTATGTCACTGCTCAGGCCCAGATCCATCTCTGCCGCACCGTGCACATGCAGCATGGTGGTCAGGCCCATGGCAAGGTGGTGAAAGAGAGAAGTTTGAGTAAGACAGAGAAGGAACTAGACCTGGTTCCTCCTGAGCTCCAAGTGTTCTAACTCAGCCAGCAGAGACACAAGAGACACAAGCCTTGAAAGGTCCAGGTGAGTCACTGTGATGGTTTTGAAGCAGCCAAGCTCACAGGTCAAACAAGCAACATTGAGATTTGGCAACAGCTGGGCAGTATGTCTGAAGATCACAGGTCTAGATGCTGACACCAACACCCTGTGGCAGTGCTTTCTCTGTATCTTTCCTCCTTCTCATTGGTCTTCTCTACCAGAACCTAGGACTTGTGTAATATCTACAGACAGATCCTGTTCACTCAAGATCCTGATAGGAAACTCTTTAAATGATGAAATATAAGCAGCACTTTCCATAAAAAGAGAAAGCCAGCTCAGTATTACTTGTAATCATTAGAAATTAGTTGAATTAAAACATTAACAACTACATCTACAATCGTGAGGTAGAAACAGAACGCCTGCGCTGTGCCTCTGACATTCATATCAACTCTTTCTTGACAACTTGGGGAAGAGAAGTGACTGTCATCCATGGTTTTCAAAAAGAAATCAAGACCCCTGTGAGCCCAGACAACTACTGAGAGTCTGATCTGAATTTATTGCTGCAGAGGGGGAAGTAAATGGCACTTTATGAAATCCATTATTTATTGACTCACCAACATTGTTTGGTTTTGGGGAGGCTAGTGATGCTTTTAAAACTTATTTTTCTCCACACTGTAAAGGGACTTGCATTTGTTTGGCTGGGTGCACTGGCCTGATGTAGCCAGCATCACAACCTCATGTGGCTAAGCATGCTCCTTCTCCCTTGTCTGGGTACCGAAAATGTTCCCTTTCACAGCTATTTTGCTTGGAGCCTTCTGACATCCCCTATAAAGACAACTCCTGGAAACCCCATGCTTCTGCTGGTCCAGAGGCATGCTGTTGTACATTGAGCAATAGTAACTGGAAACACCCAGAGCTCTTGGGAGCCTCCAGAGAGTAGACAGTGTCCCTCTACAGCCTGTTCTGCTGAGCACCACCACAGAGAGCTGCAGTAGGCATCCACTTAAGCTCTTCCTATCTCAAACACTGGTCTAGCAGAATGACTCCGAGTTTAAGATCTTTGTGTGACCTCAGGCAAACTGACTCACATGGGAATCACCTTCCCTAACTGCAGCCAGCTAGAAGTTAGGCTGTGGTGGGTTGACCCTGGCTGGATACCAGGTGCCCACTAAGCCACTCCCCTCCTCAACTGGTCAAGGAAGAGGAAATATAATGAAAGGCTCATGGGTCAAGATAAGGACAGGGAGAGATCATTCAGCAATTACTGTCATGGACAAAATAGACTCGACTTGGGGAAATTAATTTATTACCAATCATATCAGAGTAGGATAATTAGAAATAAAACAAAAATACCCCTTCCCCCTCCCTTCTTCCTGGGCTTAACTCCCAATTTTCTCAACCTCCTCCCACCCACCCACCCCCAGAAGTGCAGGGTACAGGGAATGAGGGTTGTGATCAGCTCATCACATGTTTCTGCCGCTTCTTCCTCCTCAGGGAGAGGACTTCTCACACTCTTCCCCTGCTCCAGCATGGGATCCCTCCCATGGGAGACAGTCCTCCATTAACTTCTCCAACATGAGTCCTTCCCACAGGCTGCAGGTGGATATCTGCTTCACCATTAACCTCCATGGGCTGAGGGGGGCAGCCTGCCTCACCATGGTCTTCACCACAGGCTGCAGGGGAATCTCAGCTCTGGTGCCTGAAGCACCTCCTCCCCTCCTTCTGCACTGACCCAGGTGTCTGCAGAGCTGTTTCTCTCACAAATTCTTATTCTTCTCTCTGGCTGCAGTTGCTGTTGCATGGGGGTTTTTCCCTCTTCTTAAATACGTTATCCCAGAGGTGCTACCACCATTGCTGATGGGCTCAGCCTTGGCCAGTGGTGGGTCCATCTTGGTGTCAGTTGGCATTGGCTCTATCAGACATAGTGAAAGCTTCTGGCATCTTCTTATAGAAGCCACCACTGTAGCCCCCCTGCTACTAAAACCTTGCCATGCAAACCCACTATATAGGTTCTGCTCTAAGGCAGTCATCTAGCTCTTTTCAGAAGTTAATAGACACCTCAAGAGATGTTTTTCCCCACTTCTGAATAGGATGGACTGCACTCCAAATGTTTCTTCTCATAGACAGCAGAGCAGTCTAGATGACTAAGACTAGGTACCTTCCCAGCTTTTAGGGAGTTAGAGCTCAAGGAGGTGAATCCTGCACCCCTAGTCTCTGTGCCTTACTTCCCCACTCAGAGAGCTCTTATTTCCACACTCTTGCCTTAGTTCAGTTAACATAGTGAAAATATAGCCCTGAAACTGTGATCCTTAGAGGTTAGGAAATAAAGGTGGATAAGTGTCTATGGTAGACACAAGAAATTACTGCTAGAGCTAAAGAATATGATGAAAACACTCCCAAACACCTTGTAAATCTGCCTGTGGACAAATAGGAGTAATGTGAAGGATGACTTAACACAGAGCCTCTGGCCACCATACCCAGTTCTCCAACTCCTCAATGTCTATGTGAGGCCAAAGGACAACAGCCAAAGATCTTGGGCTTGTCTTCATTGCTGTCATAACTTCTTTTGAACAAAGTTCATTGACTGTCCGCACCCAAATTTCTAGGCCCAAAATCTGGCCTCATTTCCATTGGGACACTAAACACTCTCTGAGCAGTGCATCTTGCAGGGTTCTGACCATGCAGCACAGCTTGAGCTCTCCATGGCTCAAATGCAAGGCTAAAAGAGTTAGTCTTTGCACAATGGCCTCAAGGTGCAAACAAATATCTCCATAAGTTTTGAACTAACAGATCCTGATTTCTGGTAAACAAATATTTAATCATTAAATTTTTTTATGTCTATCAAAGATAAAGCAGGAACCAAAGCTCCGGGAGTTGGACAATGTAAAAAGTTGCTTTCCTACATGTCTGAAACAATGAGGTCAAGGTAGGGCTTGGTTTTTCTGCAGGAACCTAACTGACGGTCCTTTTCTCATATCAAGATGAAATGTGTATGAACTAAACATCTTTTAAACCAATAAAGCAAGTGCTGTCAAATTAATTTCAAACACAGCAACAAGTCCAAAAGCTATTGCATGGAAAGAGGAGGTGGGGAGAGACAGAAGGAGAGGAGAGGCAGAGTGAGATAAGGGGTGCTGGAAAATGAGATGTTTATTAAGGAGCATTTCTGCACAACTGCTAAGTTACGCCAGAAAGACTCAGGGCTGGAATAATCACTGGAAGATGAAAAACTCAGTAAGAAGAGGAAATATGGTCTCAAAGCCTCCAGGCAAGCCCTGTTCCCCCTGTGTATGCTATGACTCTGAGGAAGGTGAGGGAGCAATCTTGCTGGCTCAGTGCTGAGGGACACATCTGATCAGCTCTTCACATCCACTCTCACTTAAGCTTCTATAGAATTACCTTGTGCTGCCCACTGTGCCACTGTGCAAGGGCTGACAGGGGAAGGGGCTCAGAGATAATGAATGAAGCTCTATGTTAGCCACAGAAGCACAGGACAGTCAAATGAAAGGGAAAAAGTATGGTCATGAAAGGCAAGCAGTCACTCTGACTGTGTGCTGGAGGTAATTACTGCTATATAAATAAACCAGCAGGCAAAAAAATATATCTAATTACCATGCAGCACTGTGGGTTTCAAACTTGGTCAAGTACATGCACACCTGATTTATGCTCTGTCATAAAATCCTAATCACAAGGCTGGTGTCTCTCTCTCCCTCTCTCTTTACAATATGAGTCAGGGAATCAGCACAGGATGCTTCTCAGAGAGGAGCTGCCTTATAGATAATGTGCCCATGTCTGGGTGGGTCAGTATCTCCAACAAGCCCAGGACTACATGAGTACACCACTTGCACATATATTTATCACAGTTTTCCTTCTGCAAGAAATGGCAACATCTGCTTTGCAAAAAAAAAGATGCTCCCAAACCTCTGTTTTACTGGACTTTTAGTATCTATTATGATTAGCATTTGTTATGACCCTTAGTAAGGATATTTCCCTTTTGCACAGAGCTGTCTTCTTCCTTTCAACCATGGCATGAAGGCATTTTGTTGAAACTCTTATAATTGTGTAGGAAAGGGAAACTGAGGTAGAGGCTTAATTTATTGCTGAGACTTTTGGCTCCTCTTACACAAGCAAGAGTTTTGTGCTCTGCTTTTCTGAAAACCTCAATGTGAATGCTTTACCCATCATCCCAAGACAAATAATGACCCAAACTTAGATCTTTATTTTCTGTGCCTTTGCTTGTTGCAAGACAGATTTCATCCAAGAACAGCAGGTGAGTGAAATGCAGCAGCTAACTTTAAATGTATCTTTATTTTGAACTTGCAGAATTGAGATGCATTCAACAGCAGAGCAAAGTAAATCCTAAAGAACATCTGATTCTTGTGTGGAACCAAGTGCTACACTGCAGCTTCTTAATTGCAGAAACACTCCTGACAAGCAATCAAGTTCAGACTAGATTTGCAGCTCCATGTTCAGAGCTGTTGATATAAGTGCACAGGAAGAAGATATCCCATCATGAGCAAACAGGAGACATTTTTTTTTACCCATCTCAAATTGAGAGAGAGATATTGGAATCTATTGAATCAATACACACACACCCCCACACCCATAATGACAAATATGTTAGGTCAGTGAAATATGTCATATAATTTTCAAAATGTAAAATTGTGTTAAAAATCTGCAACTTTACTCACTTAGATTTCAAATCTCAATGTTGGTTAAAATCTGAAAGCCAAGCATTTTGCTTAAAGCCATATCAAAACAATATGCTTCAACAATCTAAACATAAACACAGATCTGAAAGTGGTGGGACACCCTAGGGAAAAAAATAGCTCATTGTGTCATCTGTTTCCAACACTTTTGGAAAACAAAGAGTGAAAGCAGAATAACTATTAAACAGCAACAAAAGTTTCAAGAATTAATAAATTATGGCCCCGTCACCGCTTCATCCACCAAAATGGACCCAAAAGGTTTAAGGTGCACAGAATTGGAACCTTCCCCACACCCAACTAACAATAAAAGGATGTCTCCCGTAGCACCACCGAGTGAGAGAGAGATAGGACACAGACATAAGGGTCTGTGGACCATGGGGTGGCAGAAAGGTATTCCTCGAGATCTTATGAACAGGTTGCTGACTGAAAAACTGGAGAAGCTGGTGTTAGGATGGCCTGAATGTCCACCAGTTAAGAATGAGAGCCGAAGTATTAGTGCCCCCTTACCAAAGCCAATCGCGTCCCCTAGGCCAATGGGAAACTAAGCCCTTCACTCCCTTGTAGTGAGCAGGGGAGCGAAGGGTGGGTATATATTAGATGGCTCACTGAAAATCACCGAGGTGATCTATTAATTACTTGCTTTGTGGAACCTAAGTTAGTACCAATAACGATACTGGGGCTCAAATTGCAGCTCTTAAAATGGAAGATGCGGCACAAAGCGGCATAACTTTGTCTAAGCAGCGGATGTTTGTTGCAGATGATTTTGGTAATGTTCAAGCGCAAACATTGGCTACTGTCGGTTTGTGATTACCTGGGGAGGATACAGCCACTCTGGTAACGATGGTTGTGGAGCCATTCCCACTTAACCTTTTAGGACTCGATGTTATGAAAGGTAAGGTGTGGATTGATGATAAGGGGAGGAACTGGACATTTGGCACACCATCTATAGATATATGGCTGTTACATGCTGCACCTTTGTTCCCTCCCTCATGACTGACAAATGTCAAACCCTATCTGCTACCCTTAGGGGCATGGGAAGGGATAACCCCAGTATTGGATGACTCAAAGTGAAAAGGAATAAGGCCTAAAAACCTAAAGATCTACCTAAGAAGAGTCTCAGCTCTGTAAAGGCCCCATTCTGCCTTGCAAAATTGCTCAACTTAGTTACTGAGGAACCATAGCATGTAGTGCTGAATTACCCTGTTCTTGCTCACTGTACCCAAGTCTAAGCCATTGTTAGAAATTTCTGTACCAGGTACTAGAAATCATAAATTAGGTAAAGTCAGACATATCAATAGAAGAAAATGATAACAAGCCAAGATTTTTTTATACAAGATTCTGGCAGAGCCACTTATGAAAGAAAGTTGAAAATTTCAACCTTGAGGAAGACTACCTGAGCGGGGCCGAAGGCTGGAATGATCCTCCTAAAACTGATGCCAAGAGAAGATTCCGCTTAAACTCCACCCAGGCTCTGCCTAGACTCCGCCTATCATTAATATGCAATGAGATGTTTTAATTAAATGAATAATGTATGTAGAGATGTTGCAATCATGTATGTCCGATGTATAAATTAGCCTGTTTTGTGTCTGTGCTTCAGAGCGAGTTTCTGTGGTGCGAACCACTTCCTCCCCTGCACAGATAATAAATACCTCGCTGCTAAAAGTACAAAAAGTCTCTTAGCAGTTTTCTTCATTCCAAAGTTTTTTGGCTTCAAAGGGAATTGTAGTTGTGGGAAAATTACCTTGAGGGGGGGGAATTAGAGAAAAATTGGGTCCTAATAGAAGCATAGTATTACAGAAAGCTTTTTAGGGTAAAATACAGATATCACCTTCAGGATGGTTGGCATGCACAAAATCTACATCACCACAGTTCCCTAAGCAACACATCCTGACAGCTCAGCACATGCTGATGGGAGTGATGGAGGATGGAGCAGAGTGGAGACACCACAGCCAGGCTCTGTTGTGCTCCCTGCAGGAATGGGAACTCGAATGGCACCACACAGCTGATAAGCTGCACACCAGTTGTCATGCCAAGAATCCATGAGATGTCTGTGGCTGAGCCAACCATTGTGGCGAAATTACTTTCCTCAGATGAAATAATCTCACTGTAATACTAACGCACACCTCCCTCCCAAAGTTATCTGCCTCCAAGGTACTACTACACCTCACTGGGCACATGATACCAGTTAGTAACAACAATAAGTATGACTACAGTCACTCAAGCTCCACCTAAATGTGATGGAAACGGACTAGCCCTGGACTGAAATAAGTCCAAAGTGAGGGAATTGTTGTTTAAACTCCCGGATTACCCAACTCTGATTCAGTGTTCACAAAGTTAGGTCAAGATGACTCACTCTCTAAAGTTGTTATGAATGAAGGGATTTCTAATCAAGGTAGTCAGCCTTGGGGAGGATGAGAAACAAAGAACAGAGAGTGAAAACACTGTTATCTAAGCTACACAGAAAGAAGCCTTCAAGTGAGGAAAGTTCTAGCTATGAGAGGAAACAGGATGATAAGGTGTTGCAATCCACTGACATCAACAGAAAAATCATTGAAAATAAGACAAAGATAATAGTGGTAGTGGGAGATCACAACCTCTGGCTCAAATAGCCCCCTCCGAAAGAGGACAAAACCCTGCTTGAGGAGCATGTGTAGTTAGTAGAGAACATCAGTAGTGCTATCTGAGGATGTGTACTAATTTGCATTAGAAGCAAGAAACTTGTAACCAATCCTGTGTATGGTGAATGAATATGCAATGTACTATGAAGTATAAAAAGTGGACAGATGAGGGGAGAAGTTAGGGAAGACTCCATCGTAACTTCTGGGATCCGTCAATGGGCTGAACCTATCTTCTCCCCCATAGGGACGCCTATTGGGTAAGAACTTTGACTTATGCATGCTAAATACCTAACTCATTCTAGCTGTCATTAGTAATTAAGGTTTTGGTTGTATATAGTTTGGTTTCAGCTGGGATAGAGTTAATTTTCTTAGTAGTGTGTGCAGTGCTGTGTTTTGGCTCTGATGTGAGAACAATGTTAATAGCACACTGATGTTTTTAGTTGTTGCTGGGTGATGTTTATACTAAATCAAGGACTTTTTGGTTTCTTGGACCCTGCCAGACAGAGGGCTGGGGGGGCACAGGAAATTGGGAGGGGACACAGCCAGGACAGGTGACCTGAACCAGCCAAAGAGGTATTCCATGCCATGGGACGTCACGCTGAGTATATAAGCTGGGGGAAGAAGAAGAAGGAAGGGGGGACATTTGGCATTATGGTGTTTTTCTTCCTGAGTAACTGTTACGCGTGATGGAGCCCTGCTTTCCTGGGGATGGCTGAGCACCTGCCTGCCCGTGGGGAGTGGTGAATGAATTCCTTGCTTTGCTTTGCTTGCGTGCGCAGCTTTTGCTTTTCCTATTAAATTGTTCTTATCTCAACCCCTGAGTTTTACATTTCTTTCCGATTCTCTTCCTTATCCCTCTGGGTGAGGAGGAGTGAGCAAGCGGCTGCATGGTGCTTGGTTGCCGGCCGGGGTTAAACCACAACAGTAGTGTATCATTTCAAGTTTGTTTTTGCAGACAGTTCCTATCACCAGCAATCACGAATCTTAACTTGTCACGATTTTACAGTAAAGAGTGTTATTCCGCAAACTGTTAGTGAGTGCTAGCAGTTGCCAGCAGCAGGTATCACATTTAAGCAAAGTGGGCAGACCCACTGAGGGGTCCCCCTGATGCTGTTGGTGTGTTTCCCTGAACAAGGCAGTCGAATTTTCCTCAGATCCAGTAGGACTGTTCAGTGAAGGGTCCCTGTAACAGGATGCTGACAGACTGGTCGGGCACAAGGGTCTTGGCTTTCCTGGGGTGCTAATAGATCAAACAGCTGGGGTTGAGATGATTTCTCCCCTACCCCCCACACCCCCACCCCACCCCGCTTTTCAAATGACAAGCATCTTCATCTAAGTGCTTTATTGAAAGCTTACACTGGCCTTGCATTACAGAACACAATCAGCACATGCTTCTCCATTACTATATAGTGCAAATGCGTGAAGCGGGTGTTTATGGAAAGGTTAGCCTATGAAGAATGACCCCTGGACTAAGTAATGCCACACAATATCATCCATATGACTGAACAGATGAAAAGTAAATTGACTGTTAAAGGGTACCTGTTCTTCTCTTCCTCTGTCTCTCTGAAACTGAGGGCACAGGACAGGAAGTGGAAGTTTACTGCTTGGAAGTTATTCCTGGGTGTATCCCATCATCACTCAAATCAGTAAGGTGATGCAACTGGAAATCCCAGTGTTTAGGGTTTGTTAGCATCTAATTGTTAGATCTAATCACTGTTGAAACATCAAGACACCAACCATCTTTAATTCCTATAGCTTGGAGCTGGGACCTCTCTAGTAAAAATCCTATGAAAGCCCAGCAGGTGTCAGGGATGCCCAGCATTTTGTGAGATCAGATATTCAGATGCAAAGATTCTTGGTAGAAATATGTTTCCTCATTTAGAGCTATGGTACTGTTCACGATGACATCATTTCAGCAGTGACAAATATAGCTGAGTCTGCTCTTTCCTACGCCATATAAATCCCTTGACCTCAATCAGATGACTGCTGATTTACGTAAATGAAGTCAGAATCAAACCCATGGCATTCACAAATGTAGGCCAGAGTAAGCATTACTCACAGACAAGAGACAACCCTTCAGAGGAAGGAAAAAAGGTCATTTCCATGCAAATATCCTTAATAATAAGGAACAAGAGATAGAAATAAGAGTATGAATGAAAAGCAATCAAGAACTGCTCTGAGATCAGATTTGCTTCTAACTTTATGATGCTGCATCAGCTGCTCTTAAAGTAGCTTAAGCCCCAAATTTGACCTATCTGAAACTCGTTACATATAATTTTTCATCAGGGATCTGTGAGCTAACTCAATCCCTAGGCTTGGCTTTGAAGGTAGCTGAAGGTGCTCAGCTATTACCAAGATCTGAAAAGATTTGATTGCTGTGTTTTATGAAAATGGAAACTTTTTTTTCCCCTCCTGAGATCCAGGTTTGCCCTCAAATTGTTACACATTATCTATTTATTTATGCATAAACAGTGGTATTATGGTTTGGAGAATAGAGGCCCTTTGATGGGAAGTAAGCTTGACTAGCCTATGGGAGTTTACTGCTATGCATATAAATGAAGCCATACAAATATGCAGAACAGACAAGTGAAAATATACAGCGTCTCTTTAAAATTAAATACTTTGATTGCTCCAATCACAAGAAGTAAAACTACCCTGAAGAATTAACAGCCTCAGTACATGCTAACTACATCCATCATAAATTTGTCTTTAGTTTCTTTTATCATATCACTGTCTCTTGAGATCCCCAGTCCTGTCATTATTTGCCCTTTATGATTTATTCAGCTTGTACTTGCCTGAATCCTTTCTACTTATCATTCATCTTTACAGTTGTACATAAAATTAGATTGATCCTCCTATGGCAGACACACCAGAGAGAAAAGTTGTCATTGAATAACACATAAAGCAAATGAAGGTCCAGCAAAAGCTTTTGTTTAATAACTTCAAAATTGTCCTTTGAGAGCCAAAAGATGTCAATCAGAAACACAAGACAATGCTACCTTTATAACTTATTTTTGCACACCATTTTTCAATTCCTACCAAATGTCAAACAACTGAGAAGCCTTGTTCCCATTTTGCATATCAAGCTAAGCTTGGTTAGCCACCACAAATGTGATGAATACCCCAGTCTCAGCTGAGATAACAGCATGCATCCAACACACCGGTTCTGTCAGAATGCTTGCTATGTATCCTTTCCCTCCTCTTTGGACTGGGTGGCAGAGAGATAGTTTACTTTGTATTCTAGAGGCTGCTGTATAGGGATACAGAAGCCATTCTTTAGTGAAATTGAACTTTAACAATTACCAAGCAGATAGGACCCAGGTGTTTCATCTCATCTGGTGAACAGAACAGCACTGTCAATTTACAGGTATTTTTAGCAAATGGAAAGTGCGTATAGTTTCACCTCCCTCTCTTGTCCCCTCCTTTCCCCAAAGCAAGATCCAAAAGTTCTTTTACTGGCTAGTCAGTCAGAAGGAGGAAACGAGGGATAAAAAAAAAAAAACCCAACAACAAAAAAAACAACCAAAACTTTCAGCCATGACATTGACACCCAAAGATTTGAAAGCACTGGAGAGTTTCTACAGGACTGGTTTTTGCAAGTCTCTTACCTCAAATCTCTTTTTATTCCTTTTCATCTTGATTTTTAACTTCAGAAAACAGACATGTTTCTCCCAAGGGAACAATTAAATATATTTTCTTTCAAGATCTAAAGGGCATAGTGAGCAGGCTGTGTATTCAGCAGGCTACTTTAATCAGTGGAACCCATCCAGCTTGGCGCTGCTGACCAAACTGCAACTTACACTGGTAAAGAAAACTTGTGAAATGGGAAGTTGTGGGAATATAATACCATTTTAGCATAACATAGTGTGGAGGGTGATATGTGATTTAATGTTTTTTCTAACAAGCTTTTGGAAAAAGCTTTGAAACACTAAAAAAACCACAATAAGACTGTAAAATTACAGCAAGGTCTGCTTCAACAGTGAAATCTATGCTATATGTTCAGGACTTCTTATGTCCATGTAACACGTCATTTAAACCTTAGTACAAGGATTCAAGAGGGGCTAGATTTTGCAAGACACCCTCACACACACACACACACACCCCCCATGCACAGGTGTCTTTCCTCACATATACTCATATATTTGAGCTGGATAAGACCAATAACATTGAAAAACTTTTAATTTTAATTTTTTTTTAAACTAAGCACAACTTTAGTTTCAATAGAGAGGAGGTTTTTGTTTAAAACTGGGTTTAATATGGGGTTTATGAGCTCATCTGTCTTATATTAAAGATGCATATTTCTGCATATGATGAATAAAGCAGAATGCATTTTTTTCTAGATGGCAGAAGAGACAAAGGATATCAGAAAGATATCAGGAAGAAAACTAATTATGTTATAGACTGAGAAATTTAGCATACCAGTAGTAACATTCTCCCTTTCAAGAATAGATATAGTAAGAAAACCTAGTCTACTTCCCAGCCTGAATAAGCCCCGCAGATTGCTGATGTTAACAGTTTCTCACCTACTTAATTTCACAGTTATTCTTTGCAAGTCTTACAGGGAGGTTTTAACATTATGCAAAGAGACAGCGCCTCCACCCAAGTATACATGCACTATTCATTCCCATTGCCTGAGGGATCCACAAAGAACTAGAGGCAAAAATGCTGCTGTACTTATTATACATGAGCTCAGTTTATTTTTGCTATAAATAAAAGATCTTGATAGCATAATTACATTTCTCAGCATTATCTTCTGCCATTTGCTTCATAAAGAAAAAAAGAGGAGAAAAAGTTGGCTTCACTATAATTTGTAATCAAAATGGCTACACTTAATTTTCTTTCCCTGATTTCATTTCCTGTGGAGCTTTGTGGGGCAAATACATAATATTATACCAAATCTGCAGGCAGATAATGCTCACATCCTCTGCAATGTCATTGTCTAGATCACTTCCCTCCCCCATGCTTTCTCTAAGGCCATGGTCTGTGGTTTTGATATTGCATTTTATCATTGAGAGATATATCAGCATCAAGGGTGCATCAACTTTTGCTTTCTCTACTTTCTCTCTCCCGCTTCCCCAAGTTATTCTTCCTTGCCTAATTTACTTTTTTACAATGTTGGAGGGAAAAAAGTGGTTTCCCACTATGAAGGATTAGAACAGATTATGTTGAAGAGTGTTAATTATAGGTGGGGAAAGAGAATAGTGCATCTCTCCAATCTGT
The DNA here is from genome assembly GCF_015220075.1 of Falco rusticolus. Lineage (NCBI taxonomy): Eukaryota > Metazoa > Chordata > Aves > Falconiformes > Falconidae > Falco > Falco rusticolus. Next base: position 17,758,795 of record NC_051209.1, on the reverse strand, counting down.
TCTTGATTTCCCCCGTGTCTGTCTGTCTGGTAATAAGCCTCCTTTAATCTGGCAGTCCCCTTGGTGAAATCATCACCACGGACAGCAATATTGATTGTTTCTGAGAAACCATCACAGCTGCTCAACCAAATTACCTTTGATATGTGACCTTTAATGTAATTACTGCAACATCAAAGCATTTCTATAAATTATTAAAGAACTAACATGCTTCATCATCCAGCTACTCTATTATATGTAAAATAAACAATCACAAGTAAATGCTAAAATCTGAATTGCCTGACACTTGCAAAGCACTCTTTACACACACACACCCTGCTACATTAACCTTCCATTTTATGCAAGACAATTTCAAATTGTCCAAAACAGCCTAATTAATTTATATGAAGAGAATTCAATGAATAATTTTATGTTTTACATTCCATTCTAGTTGCTTTAAAATATCTATCAGGATTCCTTCCCACCCAAAAATAAAGTGCCATAAAGACTTTATTAATCAACACGTACTTGCTTGGAAGTCTTTTGATTATTCAACAAGATGACTTTATGTCCCACATATAACATCTTACAAAGCACATCCAGAAAGTAATTACTGTAAAATATGTGCGTATAGCCACTCCACTAAAAAAAAAGTGATACATAGCGAAGAGCAAGGCATCTGAATCTGTACGCAAACTCCTCATGCCTTACCATTTCAATATATTAGCATTCATGTGCATATTATTAAAAATGACAGTTCTGTGTTTTATAATACAAAGAACACAAACAGCAATATTGCAAGAGCAAGCAAATACACAGTTTACTGGGCTATGGGAAAGAAGTATCTTGATTCAATGGCTCACTGTAGTACTATTTTTTCCTCTACCAAGCTTGTTAATTATTTTTGATACCTCCTCAGTAGTGCTGTTTGTGTCACAGACAGTAGAGGGTCAAAAGAAGGTGTTATATATGTGTCATTTGTGAACTCATGTGAATGAGGACTTAGACCCCCCTAACCTTACGAGGGCTTTTTATTTTATGGTGATGAACTACATACCATACATACATTACATAAACCAAGGAAGAAATGTTTTGGCTGTAGTATAGAATCAGTCAGTATAACCTTTGAAGGAAGTCTTGATCCTAATGCAAAAGCTGGTTGAATTTTGCCACTGTCCAAGACAACAGTTTTGGTTTTAAGATTTTTGTGATTTGAAACCTCTAAAATGCAGATGGAGATTCAGAACTGTGGACATATAAAGTAGTAATTAAAAATAAAAATCCTAAATCATCACTTGTCCTCCCTCCCTAACTTTGAACTCTCAGTCTCGTTGACCCACTGTCTTCTTGAAGATATTCCCATCATACTTCAGGATGAGATTTTAACCTCATAGAGAAGATGAGCTCCATGTGCAAAAGTGAGTGGTCTGGCTCCTAATAATGGGAGCAAAGAGTCTCAGTGAAAACAATTAGAATTCCAGTTAGTATCTTTTAAATACACAACATCCTGTTAATCACAGCATATCTCTAGTTTTGATAAATACATATTTGATTTCAAGCATATTTCAGAAAATTTCAGGTAAAATGTTAACTGAAACATCCTTATTCAAAATATTTTCATTTTTTGTACATCCAGTTCTATCATTCAGAGAAGAAAAGAAGTAAGAAGAAAATATTGCTTGTTAGGGGGGAAAGAAAAAAAAGGAAAAATAAAACAGAAAAATCTAAACCCCAACAAGACTCAAGTTACTTTCAATCTGTGGCTAATAACTTTCTAGAAAAAAATAATTCAGAGGGAGTTGTCAGCTGACAGAAATGTATTTTTAGGGAATGAAGTATTTAATATATTTACATAAAGTATGGCCTTTAAAGCAGACAGATGTAGACGAGAAAGTGCATGGGCATCTCCATACCAGCGAGGTGGCACAGAGACAGGTAAATAGACCCCAGGATGATGGAAACAAGCAGAGCAGAATCAACACTTTCCTCAGTAACATAGAGCAACTGATGTGTCTTAGGTTTTGTGGAAAGATAGGTTATGAATATGCAGGACTCAGTCATTCAACACCAACTAATAAAGGCAGATTTTGGATCAATTTCCTCTCAGTTTAGATGCAACTTGGAACCCTCAGGATCCCACTCTTAATTACTTGATGACTGACTTTTATGTAATTGTGAAACCAGCCCTATTCTAGCCACAGGAGTACTGCACTCGGCTTGTTACAGAAGGGTTAAGGTTTAATCTTAAGAATTTAGAAGTAGTCATGCATCCTAGGTTCGAACAGTTAGTGTTAAGGTACTTTGTTTGTTTGAAACTAATCTTTCTATGCCTGTAAGCAATAAATTCAGGTTCTAACAAAGAGATAGCCTTGGAGGATGAAGGAAAACGGGCCCAAGGCCAGCGATTCCAGGCCAAGAAAGACCAAGATAATCTGTTTTAAGACCATATATGGGAACTACAAAGGAGAACTCCAGCCAACTGAATAGAGGAGTGGGCAGATTTTGCAGACCCTCAAGACCACTGAAGACCCCTGCTCTGGACAACCGGGCATAGGTGAGGGGGAGGGCAAATATTATAATTAGTTGTGTGTAATCTCATTAATATGTATGTCTTTCCCAGTAAATTTGTTGAATATGTATATATGTACTTCATAAAAAGAGCTACCTGAGAGAAGAAAGCCATGCATGTTTGGTGGAGCAATCCCCCGTGCATCCAGCACTGCAGTGAAGAACGTCTGCTTCTTAATGGTGTTAAGGAGTTTTCTTATTCCCAATTTCAGTGACAGGCTGTTTCCAATCCACGTACCCTGGCTGAATCTAGTCTCTCCCTCTCTCCCCCCCTCCTCCTGGTTACTGCTAAACTAGAAACTGCCAGCAGGGCAGGTCTTTCCCACATAATACTGATTCTATTTTTAGTTCTGCTTATGTTGTCTGAACCTTAAATATTGTTCATGTGAATAATTTTCCTCATTGTCTTGTGTTCATCTCTTTTCTCCTTGCCCCACCACCTTTCCAATCTGCTACAGCTGCCTGAATACTAAAGTAACTGACTCAAACCACTTTGTCATCAGGAATATGTTTTCATTCTGTGATAACTCAATAATGTGATCTGTTTCTTGATTTCTTGCTGCCCCACCTTGCTTCAGAGAAGAAAAATAGTAAGAGGTAGCACCTGGTAAGCACTTCTAATATTTCACTGTAGTGGTCAGAATCGTAAAACCTTTCCTCAGCTGAGTAAGGCTGGTAGAATCCAGTCCATAACCAGTTAATTACTGTTTTCCTGACCCCTGATAAGAGCAAAAAGCTTTTCATTTTGTGCAGAGAAACCATTTGGGTGGGTTGGTGGTATCTTAATTCTATTAGCACAATGCAAATAGTGAATAATCCAAGCAATCGGAGACATTATGCTTCCAAACCAAAGACAAGAACTCCATATGTAACCCATTTTAGATTTAAACAAAAAAGTTATCAATCTGGACTCACCCCTGGCAGTGTCTTCTGTTCATGCAGTGCACTCTGGGCCTTTAGAGCAGACTCCCTTTCGCAGTATGTTAAGAAGGCACAGCCTATAACAAAAGGCAAAACCTCAGTAAGAGCAGTGCTTCAGAGAGGATCTGTTTAAAACTGAGACACAGAGCAAACCACTTTCCCGTCATCACCCCATTGCCAGTAAATAAATCATAAAAATCTCTCCTCAGTAAGTCAGTAGTAAAGAGTCAAGAAATTAAGCTATCATCACTTCAGTATTTACCCTTTCAATACTTAAAGGGGGCTTATAAGATGAGGACAGACTTTTTAGTAGGGCCTGTAGTGATAGGACAAGGGGTAATGCTTTTAAACTGAAAGAGGGTACATTTATATTAGATATTAGGAAGAAATTCTTTACTATGAGAGTGGTAAGACACTGGAACAGGTTACCCAGAGAAGCTGTGGATGCCCCATCCCTGGAAGTGTTCAAGGCCAGGTTGGATGTGGCTTCAAGCAACCTGGTCTAGTGGGAGGTGTCCCTGCCCATGGCAGGGGGGGTTGGAACTAGATGATCTTTAAGATCCCTTCCAACCCAAACCATTCTGTGATTCTGCGATCACTTCCTCTGAGCCCTGATGAAAAGTGAGCAACAGTGTGGCCATGAGTGCTTATTTTTGTTTGAATACATGCTTAAATGTCAGATACAGAGGGTTTTACAGGATTAGGGATCTCAAAGAACCCACAAAGGGGAAAAGTGGGTTGTGAGATCCCACTCCTGCTCCAGCAACAGCAGTGGGAATAAGCCCCTTACTGCTTTATCACACTGAAAGTCTCATGCCTTTCTTTTGTATCAAGTATTTCACGTAAAGGGCATACAAGGGCTTGAGACTTCCTACTGTAGAGGACTACACCTATTGTTTAGCCTGACTTGCATCCACAATTAGTCTCCCTGTTTGCATCACACCAGAAAGCCACCACTCTGCACAGCAAGGGCTCATTGGTTTCCAACCATGCATACAATCACAGCAAAGCCCAAATAATCAATCCAATACATCCATGTTGCTTTATAGATCATTAGAACTTCAGAGATGCTCCAATGCATCATGTCTTTGATTCTTCAAAAAAGTTGTCTTATCAACTACAAAGGCTGAAGCCCTGTCATAGTAGGACAGCAAAAACCCTGTACTTCCTTCTCTCCCCACCTCCATGCTTGCCTTCTTGTAAAACCAGTCAATGTTGCAATGTCTTATACCAGTTGTGTGTGTGTCTGATGTCATCAGTTTATTCCTTCTTACTTCAGTATACTGAAAACTTGTCAGTTCCTGCAGCAAAAGTGCTTGTTATGCAGAGGACATTTTCTCTTTAGTTACTACAGACAGAATGTCTGCAACCATGCCAGCTCCTTGAAATGGAGGTATCAGATCTTTCAGGGTTTAGGCAGCATGTCCATCAAACTGTGGGCATCATTCAAGAGCAGCACAAGTACAGAGAGACTGCCAAAGAAACAAACATGTCCCATAACCTCATCTTGACCCACCCACCTTCTCCTCATGCATATAAAAAGTATGCAACAGGTGAGTAAACAGTAGACTATGAACCTTTTCTCAGCTCTGATCATCGCTTTGATCTTTTTGTCCATACAATGTTCACTGTTTTATTCAAGTTGATTCCTTAGACAATATTACTGAAGAAATATACACTTGTTCTTTTCTTCTTTACGAAGTTTTTAATAGATTAGTATATACAAGAGACTAAGAAGTAGTTGTTGCTTTTCCATAAATGTATATATATTTTTTCTTAAAGACTGTCTTGTGGAAGTCGCCCTACTCCTCTCACAATGAAGCTACAAGCTGGATGAATGTTCCAATTTGGCATGGAAAAAATCCTATTTATTGCCCTATTTCTTATCCTATATTGCTTTCTGAAGGTCTTCTTTCTTTCACTTTATTCAAGACAATCACATTTATTATGTCTCAATAATTGAGACTCAGAAGCAGAAGTTGACAGTCAAGGAAGGAGACTGAGCAACAGTAACAGTTTGCATACTCTAATTGGAATTATTTGGATTCATTCCCCTCCAACTTTAAATGTATGAGGTTTTGGTTAGTCTGCATCTACCAGAGAAGAGGAAGAAACTGTGACAGAGAGTTTACAGCTAGTAGAAGTAATGGATTGAAAAGGATCTTTAAAAGTCATCCATAACTTGATAATCAGATGGGAAACTATGCTTAAATTTAATTTCAGTGCTAAATCACAGGCTGAGCTGTTGACTAGACACAACAAGAAAGTCTCCCTTTAGTAGCACACATGGAGCAGCTGATACAGTTTAATTAGGCACATAATAGCACACCATTAAAAACTATGCAATGTAAAGCTCCCATAATGATAGCTATATTTTTCTCCTCATTGTGATGGCCATGACAACAGTTCAGGGTAAGAATGTCCTGCAACTCCTTGTAAGAGTCGGTTCAAAGACAACGATATTGTCTCAACATTGCCAACAGAGACCTGGAGATGGAATGTGGTCCTCATGGACACCAAGACACAAAGACCCTGGGAAAGAGAACTTCATGGTACAAGGAGTACTGTGCCATTCCCTGCTACCTGGGACTGAAAGAAACAACTACACCCTGGGAAGGAGAACTGCATGGTATGAGGAGTACTATGCCATTCCCTGCCACCTGGGATTGAAAGGAACAACTATGATAAGGCCTCGTAACAGCTGTCCAGAAGATGGATCACAACCACTGTCGTAGCAACGAACCAGAAAACTTGAACTTCAGGTGAACTTTCTTCATTATAATATCATTATAATACAAAACCACACCTCCTGGTCTGAAGCTACCCACCTCTAAGGCAAACCATGCCTCAGGCACTCCTCTTTGGACATGCGTGGTAACCTTGCTCAAGAAGGCGGAGACTGGCAACAATCCATGGGCCAGAGGAGGAGCAAGGTGTGTTGCTTGGCATAAAAGATGGCTCCTTGGCAACCGAACTTTGAAGATCTTCTCCACCAAGGATCACGACGATCAGAAGGACCGACAGGATGCTGCCTGGACCAGGGACCATAGGGACGCCTTGGACCCGTGGTGGTAGCTATAATCTTCTTCCCTTTTTTTCTTTACTTTTTCTTCCCTTCTTGTCACTATCTATTGCACACTGCTTTACAGACAAACAATAAAGTTGCACTGTTTGATCAAAGCATAACAAAGCATAACCCCTTGGTGTGGTCGCCTTGATTTTTTGCGCTTCGAGATCATAATAAACGAACCATCACGAGTCCACTGAGTGGACCGTGACCATATCATGACTGTAATTCAGACTGAGTAGATAGAAGAATACTCCACTCTGAAGGAGCAAAGTTTCCTTCAAAGATCCACATAAGGGGGGAAGGGGGGGGGGGGGGGAGTTCTCATCGATGAGAAACCTCTGTGAAGTCCTCTCCAAACATGTTTGTGAAAGTGGTAGAAGTACCAAATTCCCAGAAACAGTACTTAGTAGAATGCATCCAAACATCTCTGATTTCCCAAACAAGACAGAAAGACTGAAATGGAAAAGAAGAAATCTAGTTTCTCACATGGTCAGACAGAAAAAAACCCATGTTTTTCAGGGACAAAAAATGTCCTGTGGAGATATTTCTTTTTCCCTTCCTCCTTAAAAACGTCATGCACATGAATTACATTCTATCCCACTCTTGTTGGGCAAAAATTAATTTATTTAGAAAAAACTATCCCTCATTTACTTTAAATAAATCCTGATTGCTTGGAGACAGTAAGAAATTCCATCATAGCAGTGGGCAGCTGGAATAAAGTAGAGCTTAATGTTCATAATAGGCCTCAAACCTGAACTTGAAAAGGCCAGTTCATGGGGGGTTTTGTCTTCCCTGTACTTATCACAAGATTGTTCTATAAGGCACAAATCCAGCATCAGCCATCAGCAGAGTAGCATTTTTCAAAAACACTAGCATGTGGCTTGTGATAAAACAATACGTATCTGTTATTCCATCCTGTAAGAATTTCCATATTTCAGCTCTTTATGCATTAGGATGAAAGGCAATAAGATTTCTTGCCCACATCATCAAAATACTTGATCTGTCCTTTGTATTGTGATGCTTAATGGAATTACAACTGTAGCACTTCCTTCAGGTGTAACTTTTCCTAGGCTACCCTCATTCAATGTGCATCTATATGACCCCTCCAAAGGGTTCCTTCCTCCTGGAGAATGTTGCTTAAAGAACAGAGCACTGAACATTCATTCAGGTTAACACTACAAGATACAACATCCTAAACAACAGCATCTTGTAATGTCATATGAAACAGCTATATTGGGTTTTACAGAGAAAAGTCAAACTCATGGAAAAAGGTTTGGGGCTTTTTTATGGTTTGGGGTGTGGGTTTTTTCCATTTTGATTTCCCAGATGGAAAACAATTTCAGAACAATCAATTTTCACCACTGAAAGTTTTGATTGTGTACAGCCATGAACCAATATTAAAAAACAAATTAAGAATCCAAATTTGGAAACATAGAAGTTAACCATATTTACAGAATATTCGCTCACTTAAAATGAATTTAAGATATTTCAAAATGAGACATGGATACGCACAATTCAAATTCAAATCACAGCCCTTCCTCAGACTAAGCAGGGCTTAATTACATTTAGCAGTGTCCAGGCAGACAGACTTGAGTAACTGCTAGTGTATGTAACAACAAAACAGACAATGTTTTCATCTTGATTTTTTATAACAAGTAGGTTTTAATGAAAACACCAGTTTTAAACCTCCAAAAATTCTCGTAGGAAGTTTCAATGAAATATTTCACCAATAAGTGTTTCTCATCCCCATGATACAATTTCTGATCAAAGCCTACAGCAAGAGAAACATTCCAGGACAGTCAGTAGTCCAGACTGTAATCTGAATCAGGGAAACAGGATCTCAAGCCCAAGGCTTCTACACATCAGAGCAGAGTGCACTGTCACTGGCAGACCCCTGAGGGTCATCTCTATTTCTTCTTAAGTAACTCTATAGCTATCTTGCCTCCATCCCACTGCAGAACTGGAAAGCTATTGATCTCAAACGTTTTTACCCAGGATGAGGGAACAGTTTCTGGCTCTGATTCACACAAGGATAAGTTTCTCCTGGGGTCTTGAAAGTTCCTTGCAAGTTGCTTTGAACCATCTTTTTCTGACTGGTACACTCAAGATAAGGTACAGAATGAACCATTGATTTGACATAGCATATACCAGGTCCTGTTTTCCCATAACTGCCAACATTTTAACTTGAAATTTCATCCTGAAACTTCTGAGATACTTTTGATCATTTGAGCCCAAGTCAACGCAAGATTCACTGCTCAAGTTTCTGCAAGTCTAGCCATTTGGAACATTTTACTTCCCAGAACAGGTGTCTTAATTTCCATACACACAGCAAACTGTCAATGAATAGACTCCCCATTAGAGAAATAAGAATATAGATTACTGGTTAAGGTAGTTGTCTACCAAAGAGAGTGTTGGTTTGCCTATATAGGGCCTGCAAATATTTGATGCTATGAGTTACAGTAGAAAACTTACTTTTAAACAGACCAGTCTCACTTCAGCTTGTCATTTGTTGCCTAATAGCTGTGGACTCCATGTTGTAAGGAGAGATGCATGCCCTCAGGCTCTATCTATTAAACAATTAGGGCATCCTTTTGATTTTAATGTATAAAAAGTCTGACTAAAGTGAAACTCATGATCAAGTGGTTTTCTGGACCAAGGAACAGTGTTCCCAGTATTTCAGAACTCAGTCACTGATGAGAAAGTCATGGCCAAACTCTAGGGAATCACTCAAGTGAGGATGAAAATAAGTAGGTTCCAGCTTCTACTCATGTTGCGACGGCTGAGATTTTATAAGTTGGCTGTGTATTTTCCTGTGTTAAAATGCTGTTATTGAAAATGGTCAACCAAGCCTATGTCGCCCAAAATAAAAACGGGGGAATTGTGGATAACTGGCTAGCTGAAAAGGGTCACATAGACATAGTCCAGCTGGCTGGACAAAAATGCACATTGCTCTCAGCTTATCTGAAGTAAAGCAAAAAACACTGTCTTTGGCTGTTCTTGTTACACAACAACAGGAAGATTTTGGTGGGAAAAGAATGTTGCAGGTGGGAACAGATAACTACAGAAGAGAAACTAGGGGCGGGCTTGGTATTTAGGCAACTAACCAATAATGAGCTTAACTTTTGTAATATGTATGAGCTAATTATAACAAGGCATAAAAGGTGACTGTAAGGGACAATAAACGAAGTCTGCTGATCACTCATATTGAGCGACTGTGTCTTCCCTCCGTCGCAACATACTCAGTAAGGAAACATCAAGTTGAAGTTAAAATCCTGATCATCTCTAAGCTTGTCTCACTTCAACCTACCTATTACTTCAAAGAAAAATCCAACATATTTGTGTTACCTGTTTTATAATGCAGCCTCAGAAAAAAAAAATAAAAAATTATCATGAAATCTTCAAGATTTCTTGTTTCCAGTGTGGTGATAAAGAAAGGAAATATAGAAAGTGGGGTTTCCACCTTGTGATTCACTGTTTCTAGTTATATTCCTGACTTTTACCAATCCTGCTGTTGAAACACTACCACTTGCATTCAGAAAGTTATGGGTTAAACCTCCTTAGAGTATGTGCATTAATTAGACTCTGTACCTGCTGTTCTGGGTCCTGCCTTTTGAGTTCTTTCTATTGTTAGCAGCATATGAATAACTCAGTGGGTTTTCTAAAACACTTAGTTGTTTCAGAAATGTTTCCTACCTCTTAATTTTATTTTGATTTTTGGATCCACTTCTTTTGGGGAGACTTCTTCAAGAATTCTCAACTAGTCTCCAGAAGTTATGCTACTGTTTAACAGTATTTATTTTGAATGCCTGGAATATTAGCAAAATAAACCTAAAGCAAAACCATCTCTAAACAAATTAGACTGTTCTGCCACATATGACTTTTTCCAAGCCTTGCCTTTCTGCATCCACATAGGGTTGGGGTTTGTTTTTTTTTTACTGCTCATTATCTTTCACAAGGGTAAGGAACAGATATTTCTTGGAAAATAACATCAACTCTGTCTGCAGGAAATGTGTTTGCAATTAAAAACATAAGAAAAGTTGGTATTTTCACCCTTAAAAAACCACCAGGGCCATGCAGTGAACATTTTGTTTATAGCACCATCAAATTATTAGTTAGTTATACTTTCATCTCAGGAACATGCAAGTAGCCTGTTCTAAATACAAATTTGAATGCGCTCCAAACAGCCTCATATTCTTTCTTCTCTGAGGCAGGGCACGTGTCTATATAGACTTCTGACATTTCTAGCTCAAGGTTGAAAGCAAAAGGTACTGAAACAACTGCAGGAAAGATATTATTAGACAACTTCTAGCCCATGCAGAAACAGATGACTATAGTTATCTCTCTACAGTTATTGTTCTTACCAAGTTTGCCAACCCACATTTTTCCAATTCAGGAAGTTCAGATTTAGAGTGGAACCTTTAAGACACCTCTCAAAATCAACCTCAGTACCTTTCTGTTACTTATGATCAGGTTTTTTCTGTTCACCTCATATGCAAAAAATGTAAACAGGACGTTAGAAACTCTTTGCTAAGTTCCACAGGGTTTTGTTAAGTTTAAGTTCAGGTAAGTGCATCTGAAGCCACCTTAGGACTTTTATATTACAAATTGAATCCAAACCCACAAAGAATGTATTTCCTGATTCCAGCTGATATATAAATTAAAATCTTTAAGCAGCAGCTGCTCCTGCAAGACAATCATCCTGAGACTGGAAGTCTCCAGAA